>NC_051154.1:50533927-50616588 GCF_013339745.2 Dermacentor silvarum | reverse complement strand
AGTACGCCTATCACGAGGAACTCACAGGACACATACCTAAAACATGCACCTAACCACCCGAGAAAGAGGAGAGCAAGAATCGTAGCACTGGACAAGACCTACAAAAATACCCGGATGTAAAACACACGGGCGCAGCAAAATACCTAAAAAGTGCAGCTCACGCTGTCACATTGCAGATGGTGAGGGCACCGAAAGAATGGCAGCAAAGCAAAAACACTAACAAAGTACATAGACATAGCAGAAGAAGTAGCTATAGCCCTCGCCGTGACAACCTGCGGCGAAAGAGCAACAATACTTACCAACTTACAGACCACCTGCAGAAAATACCAAAAAGGAAGAATCTCCAAGCAAGCGATACACATACTGGCAAACATCAAGAAACTACCAGAAATGAAGTTGAAGTTGAAGTTTATTTCTTTCTTTGCTACAGAAAGAGGGACAAGAGCTAAAGGCCATGTGGTTGGCAGAGGCTCTTGCTCTTAAGCACGTCGGCCATTATATTCCTGGACATCGTCCGGACCCTGGGGCACGAATACATGTCAGAGAATGCGATGGCGGACGCTGTGGCCCAAAATCATAATCGCCAGGGCCTCCCTGCCAGATGGACCAGAAATAAAGGATTGTGTTCTCAAGAAATATGCAGATATTTTACAGCACTATAGACTAAACAAAAGAACCTATCCCCTGCCATACCCCAGACTCAACAGAGAGGAAAGTGGTAATTTCAGGAGGCTAAAAATAAATTCCTATGTACACGGCACATTACTCCATAGGATCTCACCCACAGAACAGCCATATAAAGTTCTGTGAAATCCCCAACACCTTAAGCCACATGGTGTGGGAGTGTGGGGGAGTGACCAACACAATGCCAACGCACACAACCGAGGAGCAGTGGGAGGCCAAGCTGTTCAGCTTGAAAGGACCAGCTAGCACACTGGTGGACAGGCTCCGAGGGCGGCCAGGGCCCACGGTTCGTCCACCTTGGGCTAAGACTTCACATGCTCAGAACAATAAAGTTTGTGCATCTTAAGTAGCAAATTTTTAATAGTAGTATTTTTCACCAAATGTTAATATTTTGGCTTTGACTGTGGTATTTTTTAAACTTTAAAGTTGGCAGGTCTGAAGAAATCTAAATGTCTAAAGAAATCGGGACAATCAGGTCGTGTTATACATTTGTAGAAACATATACGAAAGTGGGTGGCGGTCTTTCGAATGACCTGTAGGCTCCCTGCTGCAAGTGCAAGAATAATGTTAGGCTCATCTGTACACGACAGAATTGTCTATCGACTAAGAAGGTTATATACAATGTTCAAAAAGTGTTACAGGCCCCTTTTGAAAGTTACTTGACATGCTGCGAATTGCATTCAACACATATACGTATTGTTTAAACAATCTCTTCTTTATAAATGTAAGCAAGTATGAAAAGAAGATGAAAAATAGGGTTGTTTCCCCAGAAATGTTCTATTAGTGCCCCTTCCACTTAAAGTGCCTGTGCAAGCATGGTTTCCCAAGCCACACAGCTAGGCACTAATTGCTATACTCCTTTCACACAGTAACGGAACAACCAGACCCACTCTTACCTTGTACTTTGGTTCTTTTCCTCTGAGTTGTGAAGCCACCTTAGTTATGGTTTGCTCCAGGAATGTTGTCAAAGAACGAGGACCCTCGTGGGCTATTATAAGAAACAAAAGACAAGATGCGAAAGCCATGAATGTTTGGCATGTCAAAAGCATTCCATTAAAAAATTATTTCAGACATGAAGGCGACTAAGAGGAATATGTACATGTTGTGCTTATCACCATTTGGCCATAATTTGGCAAAATTAATGGTTAATTATTCACAAATGGTTTCTTCTTTTTGGCTGTGTGCTCACGTCACCAGCACTCGCCCATATTCACACACTCCAGTTGCATTCACTAGGACTTTCTCATGTTCACACTCTAATGCATATGCTAATTGAGTGTGAGTGAGCACAGTCACGAGTGAGTGTTCCAATTGGCTTCCGAATTTCTAATGTAGCATAGTGAAGTAACGCATTTCACTATTTGCTTTATTTTTCTTTTTATTATCCATAGTGTCCCAGGCAAACTGAACCAGGTCATTAAAAAGTGGTGAATTATTTGAATGACAAACTAATGCAGTGGTGCATCTTTTCATGCAAGTAAGAGATGCATTTCATGGTAATTTTACCCTTATTCTTATTATTACTTATTTACTTTTTAACTGCTTGAGATGTCCTTATCAGCAATTTACTTGTCCCAGTGGCAAGAAAAATGCATGAGCATCTGCTTTTGACATTGTGTACATGAAAGAAGCTGTTAGAGACCCTATGCTACAGTGTATTAGAATGGGGTAGTGTGTTCAGGGAGGGCCCGTGGCTGAGGCTTCTTTTGTAGACATCGCTTAAATAAATTAACATGCACAGTGTCACACGCACACAAGCAAACATGAACACATCTCGCTCGTTGATCGTGGAAACAAACTGTCAAAACGTTTGAGTAATGAAGCGCGGCGAGCGAATTGACCTTCGTGCTATCATGCCTCTAGCTTGAACGCGGCCTATAAGCGGCGAAAACACAGCGTGCGGCGGACTTTCCCCATTGCAGATTGCTTTCAAGATAGGGCCAAGGCAATTGTATCGCCGAAGTGGATCGTCGCAGATTATGTCTTGCTTTGGGCCACTGAAACCAATCCTGCATTGCTTTGCTGGCGAAAATCCTCTCCTTCTGTTTGCGCCAGTCCCGAACACAAGTTCCGGATTCTCCGAACGCCCGTGATGTGGCCCGATTTCCGTCCGTCTCCGCACACATGATCACTTTCCTTTTAAATGCGGCATCATGATGAACTCGGTACTTCATGCTGATAGAGCAGATGCAGAGAATGTGAAGACAGACAGACAGACAGACAGACAGAGAACTTTATTTTCGTGAAGACCGACGGTAGACTACTGCCTCTAAGCACATGTACTGCAGCACATGGAGGAAGCTACGGTAGCTAGGCTCGAGAGTAGCTAGGCTGGAAGCGCGTGCGAGGCGGCCATTTTGAAATGACGACGGCTATATGGCAACGCAGATTTAGGGTCGTACTTGATTCTAACGTGCACGGAATTTTCGGACCTGTTTTATCGGGGAAAAAAAGTGCGCATTAGATTCGAGTAAATACGGTATTTGTGGCTAGAGGGGAGCACTTGCGGTCTAGGTTGACTGCCGAACTTCCAGGCAGCCGCACTATAACCGGTATTTCGTGTCCCGCAACTGCACTATAAGCGATGCGCATATACATGGAGTGCTATGGGAAAATTAACGGGAGTCTGAAAAGATCGTATTATATCTGGTCCTGCACTATAAGCAGTTACGTTATAAGTGGTCTATACTGTGGTCCTTTTAGGAAAAAAAAGTGATGTAAATGTTCTTACCATGATCAATGATGTGTGCTAAGGCACAGTGGATTAAAATGGGTATCAACAGCTTCACAATCTCGGCTGGATGCAGTGACAGCAGATAATACAGCACCTGCATGAAATTTGTTACTGTGATACAGATGTTGAACACAAGATTTGATGACAGATTAATGTGAGCTTAATAAGGTGTATTGCTGGACTAGATGGGGCATAATGCTTAGTAGAACTTTACCATAACTGGGATAAGACAAATGAAAGAAAATGACACTGACTGAGTAAAAATTTGTTTACTGTTTTGTTTGCGTCCAATGCTTTCATAAATACAGCTGATTCCAGGCATGCACAGAGTGCAGTGTGCATGCGTGTGTACATGTGCGTGTGGTTAAGAGAGGTAATTTAACAGTCAGGATAAATTCCTGAATGGCTTGTTAGGGCTTTTTTTACCTGCTGTTGCTTTTTGTTTTATTTTCACACTGCACACTTCACATGCCTAAAATCGGAAATAACATGGTAATCGAAATACCGCTTGAGCATCCTGCAACATTAAAAATTATGGGGTTTTACGTGCCAAAACCACGACCTGATTATGAGGCACGCTGTAGTGGGGGACTCTGGAAATTTGGACCACCTGGGGTTCTTTAATGTGCACCTAAATATAAGTACACAGGTGTTTTCGCATTTCGCCCTCGTCGAAATGCGGCCGCCGTGGCCGGGATTTGATCCCGCGACCTTGTGTTCAGCAACCCAACACCATAGTCACTGAGCAACCACGGCGGGTTCCCGCAACATCACATGGAAGTGGAATTCTCTGCTACATGCAGTTTGTGTGAGTTTCGCAAGCCAGTAAAACAAGCGCAGCACTACGCGATAACGGAACTATTGAGACGCGAAAGCGCGGGCGGCGGAAAGTCGAGCGAGAATGACCGGCCGTGTCGTTGTCAACAATGTAATGTCACTGAGTTATTTTTTCTAAAAATGAAATAGAAATGGTCAAGTAGCATTTTCTTTTGTCTTATAATACAATACAATGATGCTTTTATAACGAGTGGTTGAATACTAGTGACAGAATTTAAATGAGGAGTGCCTTCGTCATAGGGCAAGTACTTGAACGTCTCGGGGGAGTCTCTAATCGTGTCCTGCATTTACCTCAATTTCTCGATTACTAAGGCTCTGTTCGCGATTTCATGTTTTCAAAGAAATGCACTGCATCACTGGTGCTGCATCAACCCAGCAATTCTTGAATGCTCTAATGACTGATGTACCCAACACTGTTCCAACACCGTTCTTGGTGAAGGAGAACCACTATAACGGTGCATTGCTGAAATATCGCCATGTGCACCAATTAGCGGATGGGCTGCCTTATTATTGTGATTTTTCACTGGGCCTCCTCATAAATTTCTGTGATATCCATTGCATCTTTGTGTGGCAACGCTTCTTGGCCGTCCCCACCTATGTTCCACCTCCGTCGGTGCAAATGGGGTGCCTGTACGGAAAATGAAGTGGCTCTAATGCAAGTTCTGATTACAGACATTTTGAAACGCATTGAAGTTAGAGGAATGGCAAAATGTTTTTTTCTTGCGCGCAGATGTTGTCACTCTGCTTCTTTTATGTGTAGCTGTCATCTAGTCATGGTCATCTATCATGGTATGAAAGCTAAAGTGACGTCATGGTGCTTCTAGCTGGTGGTAATGTGCTATTTCAGACCAATCATGCACCATTTATAAGAATAATTTTGTGAACTAACACATCAAACTAACTGCACAGCTGGAAGCAAAGTGCATCAGGCTATATCTTCTACCACCAAATTTAATCTTCGTTCCTTCCTCACTTGGCGTTTCTTGGTCAAGGGAACTGATGCTCCTATGCACCGACCAAAGGCAAAAATTTATTTTCTGCCTTTTACAGAACTGAGAAGTTACCTGACATTTCCCAGTTTCTCCAATAGGTGGATACCCTAGCTGTGACTGCTGTGACGAAAACTGAAGAGCATTATAAATTGTACTGAAGGTTTTTCAGCACATCAGGTTGTTGAAACGTTGAATGAAACTATCCAGCACTTGCATAGCCGCAGTAACTAAATCGCACTTGAAAATTAAATAGAATGAATAAACAGTTAAGCATGTCTGATCGACACACCTTTTCTGCTTCCTTGGTGTCATCAAAAAGGCGTTTCTGCCTATGTGCAGGCATAGGGCGTGCTGTCTCCCAAACCTCCTGCCAAGTGTTGCCAGGTAGCTGCATACGATGACTCAGGTGGCCCTCTTCAATTACTTGCCCAGTTGTTTGATCCACTAATGGCGCAACCCAGTCACGTGGAGAGTACCAGCGCACAAAGTCACTCAGTGATGCTCCTGGGTTGGCTGCCTGGATGCAACAATGACATAAAAACGTGCACACCTTTATAAAAGAGGCCACAGCAAAACAAGCATGCCTACTTTTTTCTGCCTTCTCACAATCTATTTTTTTCTCTCCACGTCCCTTTTTCTTGTGCAGAGCATCTGATCACAACACAATGCCTCAGGCTAACTTCTGTTATATGAAGTAGCACGGACTCATAAACACAGACAAAGCACAGACAACTTGACCTGCGTTTTATAAAGTTGTGCATTTTTGGATGCACAGAATATATCAACACGGCATTGAACCAAATGTGCTCTGAACAGGGCCATGTGAATATCAAAGCAGTTGTAATAATTTTGTATGGCCACGCTTGCAAATTAACCAAATGAAATTACATTTAATCATCGAAAATGAATAACAGTCGAACCTTGATATAACAAGCACAGCTATAACGAATTATTGGATATAAAGAAGTAAATATAACATCTGGTTCGTCATGCTTGAATTAAATGGAGTTCTCTCCTGCACTAACAAAAATTGGAAATGCAGGGCCCAACATGATATCGCTTATAGTGAAGCAAATTTTTTCTTTCCATGTGGTTAGTACTTGATACAGTTAGTATTCAATATAACGAAGTCGATAAAAATCGGCACTTTATTATTTCGAAATTTCTTTATACTGAAATTCAACCTTTTATGCAAATAAGCACAGTTGCTGATGGATTTTTCTTGCAGGGAAGGGGCCACAAAATCCCCCGGCTCACCCAGGAAGGCAGCGCACATTAAGCCACCATCGCTTTGCCTGCCTTCCCTAACCCCCACAGTATACGGCGCGCGATAGGATCTTAATTATCACACTTAAACTTTACATGGAACATGAAAGCGTGAAGGTCTTGCTTCTACACTTTGAGAGGTGTCCACAAGAAGCCGCATGAAATTCAACCATTTCATTATCTGCATCCACGGCTCTTTCCATTTATTGCCTCGGCATTCCTTTGTGGCTGGAGTGAAGTTTTAGTTATATTGAAATCGTGTATAAATACACTTCATTATATTGAGGTTAAAATACAAGGACAAGGTTAACAAAAAAGTTAGATACTTTGTTATATGGAGAATTTCGTTATATTTAAGTTCATTATATCGAGGCTGCATTCAAGTAGAAAAAATGTGTAATACATCTCGTTATAACTAAGTTAACGAGATTCAAAATTAACGGAATCCGAAACTACTTCGTTATACCTCTCACTGCAGTATATGCCCAATGGTATGCACAACTTTAAACATGCAAAGAATACTAAGGCTCCGCGGCCCGCCGAACGTCTACGCGGCCGCGTATGTGACGAAAATTGAATCAAACAACAGCAATAGACTCCCCGGCGTGTCACCTGAGCGACAGCCGTTGCGATAGCGTCCTTATGTTCCAGTGTGATGGCCTTTCTCCTCCGCTTTCCACTTGGCGCGCTCATATTAACTGTCCTGAAACTGGCGAAACAGCGACGCGGTCGAAGGGAACAGCTAGCACGCTGGGATGCGAACGAAGCCTGTCGTGTTCGAGCAGCACGTGGCACACAGCACGGTGCTCCGACTACGCAGCTGGGGCGGTATTCTCGGGCGACCTCCATGACTTTCGGAGATACTTTCACTTTCGCGAAATTTCGCAAAGCCGTCGAAGTATTGGCACAGCGCCAGAAACGCGGACGTCTTGCAAAGCTAAACTCGAAAGCGAAACTATCTGACCCGCCGCTTCCTTGTTGCGCCGGCTTGGCTTGGCCGGCTCCGTGCCGGTTTCACGCAATCTCAGAGGTCACGCCTAGCTGTGTCAGCACAGCGTTGCGCGCCGCAATGAGAGAGCGAGGTGTGGCGGCACTAGTGTTTAGCATGCCACGCTCAAACATCATCATCATCGACATGTGGTGCGGCGCAGCTAGGCGTGGCCTCAGAGATAGTAGGTGCGCCTAGCTTCGCCAGCTACGTGCCCCAGCGAGAGAAAGGTGCGATAAGAAAGAAGTGCTGCTTGCGCGTGGTACAGTGCGCGTGGCAACCGTGCTGGCGGCTACGCGCGGCGGTGAGAAAGACCACTGCTCGACGGCGTATTGAACGCGGGAATTTTGAACCGCTGCTTCGAACCAGTGTGGAACCCGGCGGAAAGCGATATTGCTCAGTGCGCAACGGTAGGTATTTTTGGTTTCGGAGACGAATCTAGTTCGCTATATCCGTTGGCAGAACAATTTGACTTCGTTAAAACAAGGGTTTAAATACATGAATCCCTATAGGGATTTCAAGAGAAATCGCATTTCCTTCGTTATATCCATTGTTTCGTTATATCCCGCCTCGTTGAAGTGTATACTCGCCGACCGACTTTTCAGACGCCTGGTTTTTCTGACCTGCGCGATTATTCGGACTTCCCAGCGGCAAGTCCACCTACCCCTAGCACCAATGTACAACAACAGAAATTTCGGAACGCCGCACGATGTTTCGGGCATGAAACGCACGCGCGCTGCCGCAGACATGGCGGCCATGGACGCATTCGTAGACCTTATCGGCTATCGTGCGTGAGATCAGACGCACATAAGGCTAACGGCCATAGTAGCGGAGAACGGGTCCACTCGCTAGCTACCACACACGTGCCGTCCCCTCAGTGTGCGAACAGCTACTACTAAGTGGTTCGTTGGGAAAGGGAAAGGTTGGCGCTATCTTCTGCAGCCCTTGAGGGAGCACGGCTCAGCGCCAGCGAACAGCGTGCCCCAAATCCCTTGGTCAAATAAAGTTGTTTCTCTATCTGCCGGCGGCTTGGCTTGGTGAGACCGCCAACAGTCGACAAGCCAACGTACCGATCCCACGGTTGCATCTTCGCGGCGGTGCAGAGCGCGTGTATGTAATCTATCGTTGTTCTCGTGTCTCGTATCGGCACTGCAAGATGCCGACGGCCCATCTTAATCTGCGAGAGACCCCTTGCTAAAGGCCGTTGGAGGCAACCCGCTCGCCTTTATTTCGCATAGACGTGATCGCGATTTTTTTTCTTGCCGATATCTGCGTGTATGCTTATAACAAATATCGGATTTAACAAACGTTTTTTCGTGGCCGATGCGATTTCGGTATAACGCGGTAAGCTTGTACTCATAATATTTGGGTAACTAATTCTAAAAGATAACTTGCTGATGTTGGTAGTTGGGAAACCGACTACGAACCTCGTATAACACATGAATATAAAGAGAGAGAGAAAAAAACACACGGGTTATAGGATAAGTAAATGGAAGTTTAGTAATTGCTATTTAGCCACGAATTAACCAACCCACTGGAACTTCTTTTGGTGTATATTTCCAATATTAATTCTCCACATTCCCTTTATATTCCCTTGAACAAACACGGACACCAAAAAATGAAACGCCGAAAAAATTCAGCGCTTCTTGGGTGCCTTCATTTTTTGTGTCTGTTTCTTCAAGTGCTCTCCTATAACTAAGTCATGAATTACCAACTAGATTATCAAGACGTTTTAAGCACTAAATACAACCTCCATGCATTATCTAGTTCTCCTAGGACACCATTAAAGCAAGCATATATATAACGCTTTCGAGCACTTCTAGTCGCCACTAGTTCCTTCGCTGTAAAAACTTGCACCGCAATGTTGGAAACGGTGTGAACATTTAGCAGTATATTTATTCTCTAGGTAGAAGCTGCCCGTGTATCATTAGAAATCATGATTATAGTTCGCTAAATTCCTCTTCAATGCGCTTTGCCCTCAATTACCAGCATTCGCAGAAATTAAGTGAAACACTTATTTAATAAAAAGCGGAGCATGCCCGCACGAACACTAATATAACAAGTTTTTAGTCTTAACAAGTGAAAAGTTAGGAACAACTGAAGAAAACCTCAGATGCGGGCGACAGAGGCCTGTCAATGACAAATTGGGGGGCAGGAAGCGGGTAGGCATCGGCACCGCCGCAGGGCGGGGAGGGGGGGAGGCAGAGTACCCCCCCCCCCCCCCCCCCCCCGGAGACTTCCTTCGGAGGGGGCTCGAGCGCCCATGCGGAGCGCCCATGCCTGCGCCCAATACGATTTCCTGCACTTTGCCTCCTCATATAATGCAGAAACTAAATGCTCTGGTTGACATGTGTGTGCATAAATTCGATATTCGAGATGCCGAACATAGAGATTCTCATGAAACATTAAACATAGTTGAGGAACGAATGTTTATGTAAGTTAATGAAGCAGCTGCCAAATGAGTCCGTGTCAAAGCTAAAACTGCACTACTCGGTCAGATTGCAAAACAATCATACGCGCGAATGAAATGCTGCGCTAATTACGCCAACTAAGTCACATCCGCTTCAACCAACGTGAAAAGCGTGAGAGAAATAAAGCCAAAGAAGGATAACAAAGAAGCTATACGCCGACGATACTTTTCCCCCTAAAGCTAGCTTCACTGCGCGACTCACCAGAAGGGACGAGCGGCAAGTTTTGGCGCTGCAACGAAAATTCCTCGCCGCCACAACCGAACACACCACCGTGGCGCAAATGGGCATGTAACACTGCACCACTTCGTGGCAGTTGCAATGACAACGTCCTCGGCATCGCGCGCTCAAGGCGCTCACCTTGAAGGCCTCCATGTCGGAGAAAAGGCAGGCGCTCTGCATGCGCGCGCGCAGCACGGCGCCCTCGGGGTTGCTGCCCAGCTTGACCAGCGCCTCGGCGTGCTGCTCCAGCATGTCCTCCGTCATCGGAGCCGGCTCCTGCTCGCAAGGACGATACTTCACTCAGTCTTGCAATGAATGACCAGAGAAACAGATGAGCGATACGAGAGACGCTATAGTGAGGATAGCTCCGGATAAATTCTGAAAACTCACATTGATTAGGTTTAATATACCAGAGAAACACGTGGGCTGTGAGAGACGCTGTAGTGAGGAGCTCCGGATTAATTCTGATCACATAGTGATTTTTTAACGCGCAGCCGACGCACCCTAAGCGGGCGTTTTCGCATTCCGACACTTTCGGAAACCGGCCGCTGTGGCCGGGAATCAAACCTGCAACCTCGTGCAGAACACCATAGCCACTGCATGAGTCACTGCGGCGGTTGCACTCGGTGTTGACGCAGAAAGGTTTACAGAACAGAGCAACGTGAGTACGGACGCTATATCCGCGCAGCTTCGGTAATTTTTGCGCAAAGATTGAACTTTCATTCAGCATCCCTGAAAGATTTTGGAAGGAAGTCTAAAATTGAGTGTTCCAGACGCGACGCAACGCAACGCAACGATCGATGGCGAGCTGAAACGTCCCAAAACAACTGCCACCATTCAACTGTATACTTCCAACAGAGTACTTGCTGATGTGTTTACTCTGTGTTTCTCCCACCTTTTGCGGGGTCTACATGCAGCCAAGAGAAGGCGACGACGTCGTACCTGTGTGACAGGAATGTAGAGGGGCTCGCTGCTTCCAAGGAGCGTCATGTCGCCACAACGGCGCAGTACACCCTCGCGCACGACTCCCTGTCCTCCTGGAAAGCACAAACAGAACGGCTGCACTCGCCGAGAAAATACGGGCCGCGTGTCCGACAGCAAAACGACAGGACAAAAATGCCTGCAAGAACAATGCGACAGGAACCTGTGCTGGTTGTCGCAAACTCCTTCGAGCCGTTTCCCACGATGGCAGTATTGTCCCCAGACTCGCCCTTGTCACCTTCGGCGGCAATGTCGTCGGGACACTCGTAGAATATATCCTCGTCGCTTTCGCTCGACCCCGACTTGGGCTGGGAGCCAGACTCGTCCACGACGATGTTGCGGCGGTCTCGTTTTTTCTTCCTCTCTATGCAGTAGTTCAGCATCTGCGTGCAAACGCGCCGAGCCAGCGTGGGAACAGAGTTGCCGTCTGAGGCGGTCGCCTGCAGGCGACGTGCAATCTGCTCGACCATCTATATTATAACGGTCCTTGGCAGTGAGTTAACAACCAAATTAAATGCGGGAAGACTAATGATTCGTTCGATCTTACAACTCGCTACCTACGTGCGTCCGAAAAGCACACCGGCAGGAACCACATAAGTGACTATTTGGGATAGTCATATAAACGCAGGCTTCTAAATGCATTTCCCAAAGTGGCTGGATGACGCGTGACTGCAGAACTGCAGATTTAACTGAAGTGTATATCGTCGCGTTGCGTCCACGTACATTGCACCGCCGGACAAGTAAAAAACATTGACGTGCATCCCCTCCCCACGCTGTTAAGAAATAAAGTAACCACTGCAAGTGAAGAGTAGCAAGGCTCAACTGAAAAAAAAAAAAAAATTGACCTGTGCATCCAAATAATTGGCTGGCACACTATAAAACACCCGCGGCGCATAAGCGCAAGGGCGCTTTCGTCTTTGCGACGATGCAAGAAAGACAAGCACTATACATGCAACACCGCGCCATTTCACGATATGAAATGAACTATGTGTCGCTTCCCAACACACGAATGTCTATAGGCAAGTGCTGCCATGTACCTACTGCTCTGTTTATACGCTAAGCACGCGGAGTCACAGGACAGATATGTGTTTTTCTCCCTCACACACACACACACACACACACACACACACACACACACACACACACACACACACACACACACACACACACACACACACACACACACACACACACACACACACACACACACACACACACACAC
This sequence comes from Dermacentor silvarum, assembly GCF_013339745.2. Lineage (NCBI taxonomy): Eukaryota > Metazoa > Arthropoda > Arachnida > Ixodida > Ixodidae > Dermacentor > Dermacentor silvarum. The sequence continues at coordinate 50,604,194 of NC_051154.1, read as the reverse complement.
ACACACACACACACACACCCTGCGGAATAAACATTGTATCAACATATCTGAAAAGCGTCCTGTTTTCTTCTCTTTGTCTTCTTCTTTGTCTTCGTTGTCAACCGCTCACGTGCAAGGTCGCTTCCCGAATAAGCCACCGCCAAGGTCGCGAGCCGGATAATTAAAATTCTTATGCAGCATTTGGAAATCACTCCTGATAAAGGAGTGTCGGAAGGATTCCCACAGGTTTGGTTAAATGTAATTGTTAGTGTTTATTTAATTTGTTTAATACTTCGAGTGCTCCTCGCAGGGCTAACCGGGCTGATCTCTCCCCTCGCCCTCAACATGACGCCGACGCCTGCGCTTTTCCGGTTCCGGTTCTGATCCGGTTCTGATCTCACTTCGTATCGCTCAAAGGCCAGACACATCTCAACTTGCCCCGTGATGATACGCGACTCCACGCCGAAAATGTTTCTCACTAGGCCAATGTGTGTAAGCACCTTCGAGAGTACACAAGTTCACCTCGCGATTCATTTCGCCGCCTAACTTTATTATAATTACTTGTCCGTCTGTATTCGCCTTGGCACGAAACGATCTTATCGTCAATGACAAAGAATAATAAGAATTAAGTTACGCGGTTAAACGTCCGAAACGGCACAACTGGTTATGAGGGACGCAGTATAGTGGATGGCTCTGGATTAATTTTGACCACCCGGTTCTTTCACGTGCACCCAAAACAAGATTCACACGAGCGTTTCTTTTCTTTTTTTTTTTAACATTCTGCCATAACATAGTAGAACGCCACAGCTACTGCGTCACCGCGGTGGGTCAACAAAAAGAAGAAAGAGAACATTTCGCAGCAGCTTTTTATTTTATTTCTGCTTATTACGTGCTCGCTGTCCAGCCGTTCTTGCATTTCAACGTCGGTACCAAGCCTGACGAAACGCGCGCCACCACGTGGTCCAACAGCCCAACTTTCTTCACTATAACACTCGGGCAGAGGAGACGCGCGTGACGCACGGAGAACGGAGAAAGTAGGCGGGGCTGTCACGCAGCGTATACGCGGTCAACGCAGATGCATCGCGCACCCTGGTCGTGCTCGTCCACGCAAGCTGCCTCCCACGGCTGCACGCAATACGACGACACGGAGGCTAAAAAAACGAAGAGAGGCAATGTGGACACTCGTCTACCGCCTGCGAAGGCGTCCGCGGTCCAGTCTGACGGGTGTTGCACGCGCGGGGCGTGCAAAGGCTGGCGCGAGGGGCTGGACAAACAATGGGACGGTTACGGGCGATTACGTCCAATTAGTAGATTGCTGTCCCACTCGCGCGCTTAATCGCCACGAAGCAACCGTGCTGCCGACCGATTAGCTCGCGCGCAAGGGGCGCCACCGTCCTTACTCCCCGCTCCATTTACGCATGACGCTGCACACTGTGGCTGGTAATGATACCGACTCGTTCTTACTCCCGCGCAGTGTATACTTCATCGCCTACTTTTCCAACTGCCGCACCAGGCCACGCGCCATCAATGGCCACCTTCAACGCTGCGCTTTTGTTATACCAGATGTGTCTTCTTATGTGGAACACCTTTTTTTTTTTAAGAAACTCAAATTTAGGTCCCTGCTGTTGTTGCTGCATGGCTAGGAGGACATTAGCAGCAAGAAAGATATCGACGATAATATCGTTAATAAACTAATACATGCTAATCACCATTTTAATTACAAAACGGGCACATATAACTGCGAAAATGAAGCATAGGTGTAGTGAAGTCATATCTGCTTAACGGAATTCCTATAACTAGCGCACCACTTTCGTTATATGCGACTTTAAAGGGACACTAAAGCAAAACAATAAATCAACGTAGACTAATAAAGTATTCTTTGAAAACTCTGCTGTGGCTAATTACACTGCAATATGTCAATGATTAGAAGAGAAAATTAAGCTCAACGTTAATTTTTTTTTTTTTTTTAATTTCGCGCGGAAACCCCAACGTCAGCATTTCAGTGTGACGTCACGACTTCTAAAGTTATTTTTCGTATTTGGGCCACGTTGGCTCAGTAAAAGTTCGCTAAACTTGGCACATTCAGTCTTGGGCCAGTATTTTGTAGCGATGCCTTTCCGATGCTAATGCCTTTTCGCGCTTTTCGAGCTTGGTCAGAGGTCAGAGCGACGGTCCGCTCACGTTGTCAACGGGATCAGCCGGCCGTGAGCGGTGGCTGATAAGACTAGTATATAAAAAAGCATAACGTATCGCTACAAAATACCGGCCTTGGGCTCCTTTAGAAAACAATGTAGTCAATCTCATAGGCGTGAGATTGACTACAGGGGGGGGGGGGGGGGCAGGGGGGGCACTTGCCCCCCCACTGTCAAAAGTGGGGGGGGGGGCAAAGTATCCCCCCCCCCCCACTTTCGAAAGCGGGCACTTTCGGCTACACACTGGAAAGTCCACCAAAACTACAGCTGAAGCTAAATTTTATTTCTTAATAGAGTCTCCACGTTAATAATGCGCTTTTCTTTACTATACGTATCCCCGGTTTGGGCAGCGAGTATTGTGTCTCCTCGTGACGCGCTGTAGCGGGCGACGCTCGAGATTCGCCATACAGGCTTGCATTGCGCAGAAGTCCTGCCGCTGGACAGTTCCCGCAGTTACAAATTACCGCCTAACCATACTTGAAAAAACAAAACAATGGGCTTGATATATTTAACCTTCGGGCGAGGGTAGAGGTCCGAAAAAGTATTTTAATCAGCGGCGCCCAACGATGGGTGTGCCTTACTGCATGAAATGGTTGGATTATCAAATGCTAGAACTGTTGAATCTCCGTCCATAAATAGTCTACGTAGCGTTGAAGTATAAATATATATCTTATCACCATCAAAAATCTAATCAAACCACTTACAGGTCTAACTGCCGAATTTCTTTGTGTAACCACGACTTATCGTATATTTATTTATTTATTTATTTATTTATTTATTTATTTATTTATTTATTTATTTATTTATTCATGATACCTCAAAGGTCTCAGAACGGGACATTACATGAGGGGTGGGCACGTAGAAAAATGGCGGGACAGGTTAGGTGGCGTGACTTGAAAGATGGTCTTCAATATGAGTTTTGAAAAGGGAAATGTCGGTGATGAGGGCGATGTCAGAAGGAAGGGTATTCCATTCTCGGGCTGTGTGCAGAAAAAAAGAACGCTGATACGTGGTGGAATGGGCGCGTGGTAGATACACAGCATTGGGATGCGTACGGCAGGAGAAACGATACGCTGGAATGATGATTTGGTTTCCCGTGGGCAGCGAATGAAAGAACCTAAGAATGAGAAAAAAAAAAAAAAGTAGACGAGCACTTTTGCGGTGGGAAGTCAGCGAGGGAAGACAACCGGGATTTTAAGGCTGAGACACTTGTATTATAGGAGTAGTCAGAAAGAATGAACCTGGCAGCACGGTTCTGAACCGATTCAAGGGAATTAATCAAAATAACCTGGTCGTTCTAGTTTAGGACAGATTAGGGTTTTATATGCAAGTTCATTTATTCATGATACCACAAAGGTCCCAGAACGGGACATTACATCAGGGTCTGCGAGGTGATATGTCCGTGAAAGTGACCTCGGTCGAACGTGCAGAGCAATTTCAGTGCCAATAGAACACTTTACTGAATTTTTTATAAAGGCCTGGGTCACTTCTGCTTTTATCGATTTCATTTTCAGGCCGTTACTGAATAAGGGCTACCCTACTACTTGTTCCCCGGCAGGAGCAAGAGCAGCAGATATTTTATATTTTCAAAAAATGAAGACCACCTTATTGTGAAGTGTTCCGAAAATTTGAACTGCGGTGGTTGCTTAGGTATACTCGAAAAACCGCTACTGAATACTCGCTTTCCCCCAGTTTTTATGCTTTATACACGGCATTTAGTTGTTGATCCCGGTATCCTCAGTAAACTATGTGGGGCACGCTGTTAATATTTATTCGAAGTACGAAACAATATCCTGAGTGACGAGCGATAGATCTTTTTTTCTGTGTAGGTTCATTGCAAGCCTTTGTAGAAAGTTACATATTGAAGTGTTCCAGGGTGCCATACCACCACTTTCCCCGACTCCTAAAACAATTGCATGAGATATGGACTTGAAATTCCATGAAAATAGGGAGAATTTTAAGCGCAATGCGTTCCGAAAATCTCACTCTCCTGCTTTAAATGCAAGTGTTGCAGATAATTACTAAACCCTTGTTTTTCCATTTTTTCCCGTGCACCATACGGGATGCGTATAGGTTGCTTCTCCGGTGTCCTCAGTGAGCTAAACAAGGCATCTTGTTTATATCTGGGGATAATGAAATTTTCTGACGAAGTACGATGTGTATTGATGAATTACTGCTTTTTATTGCGATAGCAATTATATGGACACTACAAAGCGGATTTCTGCCGTCGGCGCCGTCGCCGTGAGGTTCCGTATGACATCAGGCGATGAAATCGTTGCCGCGCTCCGGACGCTGTATGTGCGAGTGAAAGGGTGCGAGGGGCGCGCACTTTCACGTAGAGCGAACACACGTCGGAGAGCAAACGCGCGTTATGCGCCGTTCTCCCTGGAGGGCCGCAGAATTAAGCGTCTGTTTCCTCCTTTACAATCACCATATATAGAGGGCAAACGCGACTTTTCCCGTCAGCGCGAAAGGCCGTGGAGGGGAGGCGACGTTTAGCTGCGGCACCAAATGCGTGTATTTATATAAAAATGTTGCGAGGCGAGAAGGTGGGTAAGATTTCCAACGCAGCTCGACTAGTGTCCCATTCTGATCTCGTCGAAAACCTCCGAGCCGCCCCCAGAGGCACCGGCAACAGTCACCAACGCCGCGCGCGTTCGGTGCGAACGCGGGCAAAACGCAGACGGCGTCGACAGCAGTTCTGCGCGTTGCCGGTGCTGCTGCATGTCCAAGTTTTTACAGCTGATAAAACTACTATCCTTGCTCCGTATAGCTCTCTACTAATTTGTTATCGCAATTGATGCTTCGCCTTTCGGGTGAAACTGCGACATTCTTTTTAAATTTCCAGCAAGAAGTGCTTTAAAGCATTACACGGGGACAAGGTTTGAAACGGAACACTAATATATGGGTAACTTTTCAAAGTATACGATGAAATTACAGGAAACTGAAACATTTAGTGCAACTGTTCAAAAAAAAAAAAAAAAAAAACAGCTTCACTAAATATCGGGTAGTAATTCACCAAGTTCGCACACCTCTGCCGTCTTTTTCTTTTTAGTATTGAGATTAATTTATGTTGATTGTACATCGTTCTCTTTAACCTCGACAGTACGATTACCTTAACCAGCGATACATTTAAGCTGTAGACTTAAACACCAAGTAAAATTCTTTGTTTAATTAGTAAAATTGACTGCACAAATGGGCATATTTTTGTGAGCTCCACTGCTGCGACTGGGTTGGATCAGGGACCTCTGGCCACTCAATGCCACTTGTCTCTGCATCACATATAGATTTTACAGCCACAAAAAATAAATGCAAATTCAAATAATTTTTCGGGCCTCGATGGTTCACCATGTGTTTGAGAAATAGGTCTATTGTTACAAATAAAAATACCTGACAGATGCATTTCCAGGCTTTTTCACTTAATATAATAGTAATTAATATATATATATATATATATATATATATATATATATATATATATAATGGAGAGAGAGAGAGAGAGAGAGAGTCAGATCTGCGGTTTGCCCCCCCCCCCCCCCCCCCCACTCGAAAAATAGTTGGTACGCCTCTGGTCAATCTTTACCGCTAAAGAATTAACTGAGACCTAAAAGACGCTGTCAAAATCCATGACGTCACGGTGAGCTTGTGCGGGAACTTCAAGGTGGCGTCGCCACTCGTTTTCTGTGTTTTTCGTTTCTTTCTGGCTTACCGAACGGCTTCTCGAGGTAAGAGTGGTGTTTTCGGTATTGTGGAAGGGTAATCTACTGATACAGAAGAAATAATTTTTCACTTTAGTGTCTCTTAAATATGTGCTACGAAATACATTCCAGTTAACAGCTTCCCAAAAAGCGTGCCTCTCACCATTCGGGACGAAATGGTATGGTCTATCTGTGACGTCCGCAAAGCCCCAAGGGCGATGCGCACAGCGGTGAGAAGTGACCATGCAGCTTAGCAAGCCATCCATTATTTAGACTGGAAGAGTGCAGTAGCGCGTTACATGACACATGAATGTCGTCCGACGACGAGAGCACCACCACCCTGCACAGAAGAAGCTAGTCACACCACCTACCTGAAGTTTTTGGTGGAGAATTGAAGCAGCCAGGTTCGGTGTGCCAGGCTCCAGACTGTGTAATAAAAGATAGGAAGACAGGTAACGCGCTTAGTTTCAGCAATAATAAATCAGTACCAATTTATAGAGGAGTAAACGTCGCCAGCAAACGGCCATGTACAGCTCCTCTCTCTGTATATTAGGGGCATGCGAATATTCTAAACTTGCGAACAACGACTCGACTATTGCCCTATTCGATTAGGTCGTCGAATCAAATGGTCACCCTTCGTAAATACGAATATTTTTCGAATATTTCTTTGAGTATTTCAAATCGCAAACTGTGCGCAATGAAACGTATAATTGGAACAAAAGTACGATAAATTTCGACCCTCCGGTTTTAGTATGCATAAATCATAAGAAATTACGTAGTAGAGAAGGCTACGTCGCTCAGTGAGACGGATATATCCTCCTAAACCGCAATCATTCGCACTCTCCGAAGAGTCTTGGTTATGCGAAGAACTGCTCATTTGTTCACAATGTTCCATTTGTACATTTAATAAGCAAGGCTTTATGGCGTGCAATGTAATGACAAACTTGATGACGTTATTGATGCTAGGAGATTTATAATAATGATGAAAACAGCTGTTCATTATACGAAAAGTATTTGATATTCGATTCTCGACTGGCACTATTCGATTCCTATTCGGTTCGGTCTCCGAAATTACTATTCGCAAACCCTTAAAACATATTCATCTAAAAAAAAATACAAGTACTAGTAAAGCAAAGCATATTTAGCGACCCTCAATAAGAAGCTGCGCTCGCAAATGTCTGCTAAGTAGCTTGCGTATGCGATCACTCTTTCCAATTCCTGCCTATTCGCAGAAATGGTTCGCGAAGGAAGGAACGTTATAAACACCGTCCGGAAATGAGACACGCACGAGTTATCGGTCTCCAGAATTGACACACGAGTGTGTGCGCGCTCTGCGCACGAATGTAACGGTTTCATGGCAGCCAAAACGAGGAGAGAGAGAGATCAGGAGCTGAATAGCCAGGCGGCGGGTACTATCATCGCTCTATAGTTCCATGAGCTCGAAATAGCGCGACAAAACGGCACGGAGAAAAGAAATCCTGCCGTGGCATAGCCGCTATAGACAAGACGGGCTTACGTAAGTCCCCAGTTTCCCGCAGCGGACCGGCGAAAGCGAAAGCAATTGATGTTGATTCTGGCGCAGTATACCGCCGACGATAGCGGGGCACGTAAGGCACGCGGTAACAGCTTTGAGGCCCAGCATGAGTGACGCCGTGGAAGGAGCAGGAAAGGGGGGGCACCCAAGAGGTGCGCGCGGCCGCGGAGAAAGGCGGCGCGAAGCATAACCGGCACGGCTTATTTCGGAAACGGGACCGGCCGGCGTGCCGATGATGGCCGGAACAATCGCGACAGCCTCGACGTCAGAGATGCAGGGGGTGGGGGAGTAGCGGCGCTCTCCTCTCGGCGGTGAGGCGAGGGAGCGGCGCGCGCGGCCGCCGCAACAGGTTTCGCCGGGCACTCGAACGGCCACACGGGCCACGGTGCGCACGGAGTGCAGGACTTGCGTCGCCGCCGCCGCCGTCGCCGTACAAGGGGGATATACACGACGACACGCGTGCGCGCCCAGCATGACTGCACCAGGACATGTGAGTACGCGCGCCCGCTGCCACAGCCGGGATGGCGATTTTCGCGCGGCACTTGAGCGCGCGTTACGAAGATGACGAGCGCAGCCTACTCAAGACCTGAGACGCCGCCGCAGCTGCGCCTGCGGCAGGCTCAGATGTTGAGTGAGCTCCTCCTACACAAGCCCCGGCGCATATGAGGCTTGCAAGAATGTTTCATCGGGCCAAGGCAAGGCAGATCGCGTGTAATAAGAAAAAAAAAGTCCAGTATATACTCCAGTGAACGAATGTCTTCAACACGTTCGCTTGTTTTGCAAACTGCACGGAAGACTGAGCTGCAGGCATGACTCGTTCAGACGACGGGCAGATTGTCTCGTGGTGCTTGCTCTACTTCTCGCGTGGCATAACTACTGCGTTCATTAAGCATAAAAGCCTGTTTCAGTACTTCCCATCGATGAAAGCAACAACACACGCACCTGCGTCGATAAAAACCTAAGCATATTCTTGTATTACAGCGCTCAGCGACAGCGCCGAAGAGTGGTGGATGTTGACATTACTGTTACATAGACCGTTGATAATGTGTTACACGCTGAAACGTTTTACCCGTGCCAAACAACGCAAAGCACGTCGATTTGCTCTGATTTAATATAAGGGGGCTCTCATCGAGAAGTCCGACACAGTAACCAGATTATAAGAGTTGCGTACTTCGTGGAATGCTTTCTTCACAGATACTACCACTGAAATCTATCGGCGCGACTTTCGCAGTAATTATGTTTAATTGACGTAGTCAAAATCTACAGAAGTCACGGTATCTAATTGTATACAGAAGAACTTATTTGATACATACTTATGAAACTTGTTCTTACAGAAAACTCATTTGTTCATGGTTGTTTTAAGTGCACATTCGTGCACATTGAAGGCAACTAAAAACCGCACGCAATACTGACGCGTAACACTCATAACGAACAACCCAGTGTGTTAATACGACTATACAATGCGGCACGCTATATTCCAAACTATATATGCACTTATTTTTATAAGACAAACAGTGCCGACTAAAACATACTACACGGAGAATGACAAATGAACTACAACGCCAGTCGACCTGCCATGAAGTTCGAATTGTGCTTTCTGGAGGCACGAGTGGCGAACCATTCAGCCAAACGAGTGTAAGCGCCGCTGTTAATTCCTAGTGAAAAAGTTTGGTTCGTCTGTAAAGCGAAATTTGACGAGAAAAGCGTTAGTGGAAAATACCACTTTTTTAAAATTCAAGACAATACGAGTTAGGGGACGCACTTCGCGAAAAAGAAATAAAGCAAAAAAAGTAAACCACCAGTCTTGCACGCAATAGTATAATGCGGCATTAACACGGCACCTGCGGCTAAAACAAAGTGGGTCGCTCCACGCTCCGAAGCGTTCTGGGCACAGCCGATTGATTACCAAGCGAGTGCAACCGACCAGCGAGAACGGAGCGAAACGGCCGACGTCGCTGCTACGAAAAACAATGCAGGCGGGCAAAAAACGGAACCGCGGGACACATCCATCTATGACTGCGTCGAATGATTGCGCACAGCGCTCTTCCGAGCAATATACAGAGGTGTAGTGCTGCGATCAGTATGGGAAGCACACAAGTCGAGAACAGCTCGGCTGCGGCGTATATAGTATATACACGCGCACACGGGTGTGCTCCCGAGGAAGATTAATAATGTAGTTCGCGGCGCGACTCTCACATTCTCCATGGTGCACCAACTTCTTTCTAGCGCAATCGCTCATAAGGGCTGCAAATGACCCACACCCGCAATTCTTTTGACGGCTTTTGCAGAACGCGGTTCTTATAATGCGTGTGTGCGCGCGCGTCGAGGAATCTCGAAGCGCGGCGGTATACATAGCCGCAGGCTCTCCATGCCCCCGCCGAAGCCTTGTCAGAGCCGGCGTAATGCAGGTCCTTTCCCGAGGCTCCGTAGCATGGACATCCGGGACAAAGTGCCAGATTATTCCAAGAAGCGAACCGTGACGCATCCCGGTTTCGAGGCGCTTCCAGGCGATCGGCAAAGCACAGCCGCGCGGCAGCGAGCTCGCCGATCGTATCGCACTTGGCTCGGCTCAAGCGCAGCTTTGTGTGCTCACAAATGAGCGCGAGTGACACAACCGCACTATAGCGGCGAAAGACTATACCGGTCTTCGAGCCTGATGCACTTTTTACTCCTAACTTTCCGCCTACGTCGGACGGAGTGCGCGCCAAAGCCAACAGACTCGGAGCGGTGGGATTCAGACCAACTCTTCACGCAGCTGAACACTTAAGCCCATGCGGCTACTCTAGCGAGTCATTGCAGTTGTTTGCCATTGCATTATACCGAAGTGCAGAAAGATAACCAATGTAATATCAGAGGGAACGACGAAATTTTATTGAAGAAGCGTGGATGACAACCTGACATGTGCCGAGCAGCTTTCCCGTCGAACACGAACTCTTGCGGAAAAGCTTTTTACGTGGCATAGATACTGAACCGATCTGGTGGCCTCCGATTAAATGCAAATATGGGTTTTCCTAGGCACAGTGCTCACGACGCTACCGAACAAATAATTTCAGGTGATCAAGGCACTATATTACTGCTATTAAGTAATCAAAAGTATGTTTCTCAAATTCAAGACTATAGCGCATCAGCGAAAAAAAGAAAAAAAAAAAAAAGAAATGGACACATACGCTAGCGTGTACTTCCGATTTTCATTCCACGATCACGCGCCTCTATATACGTTCAACATGGTAACGAAAAGTACAAAAGGCATACAACCAGCCACGGAAGCAAGGTTTTACGAGCTTGCAGTGCCTGTCCACCCCAGCCTATATAGTCATATGCGCAAAATGACCATACGCCACGTCCCCGCTCCCTCTGGAAAAAAACATTCATATTCCGATAGTCCAAATGAATTACGTCGTTCCAACTCTATCAAAGAAGCCTGCTTTCATTTTATGTGAGGGGCATCGAGGAAATAAGGCTCGTGAAATGCTTATGGTTTACTTCCCACAGATGACCCTGCGTGAGGCCGGAACGCTAAACAAGCACGGAACACACAAAAACGTCGCACGTTAGCGTAAGTTCATACTGAAAACGTCCAGCAGATACCTTCAGGTAGCGTCAATGTTTACGGTGAAATTGCATGCGCAGTCAGTTGGCTCTGAGGAATGCCGCAGTGGAAGGAAGTCTTGATTATGGCCACCTCGGGTTTTCAGCGTGCACCCAATTGGTCGAACAAGAGGGTTTTCTTGCATTCGGCTCCCACCGGAATGCGGCCACCGCGATCTGTAATCGAACTCATGACATCGTGCTCAAGAGCAGAACGCTGTGTCAGTATAAGCCACCGCGGCGGGCGGGTTGAACACCTTTAGAATAGAGCGCTTTATCGGCGCTCAGCCTCAAGTGGGATGCTCGCTTAGCACCTCACGTTCGCCGCAAGCAGCCAATCAGCCGCCATGCCCTTCGAAGGCCTGGAGGCTGCAGCCAAAGGCACCTGGGCCACCAACGCAGCGGACACAAAGAGAACGAACTCGGGGCGCACGTGGCCTCAGATCGAAAGCAGGCCTCCATCGGCCGGGCACTGCACCACCACCGTGAGGCTGGTATACCCGCAACAGCGCATCCATTGTGCGCAACCAATCGGTAGCGCCCCCATTACTGGCCTCTGCCGCGCTGCGAACATTAGCAGTAATGGAGATTATTATGCAACAGATTACGCCGATGGCGGACAGCGCAAGCCGAGGCGGCCGTGAGCGGGTTCGTCGCGAGTCCGCCCATCGTAAAGAGTGCGATCACCCGGCCGCACTATATGTTAGCGTCCTCTGGATCATATAGCCGTGTATATACCCTATTGCTTCGTATGTAGGAGTTCAGCGCCCTCTTACGGGGCATTCGCTAGATGCCAGCATACATCACTTGTCAAGCAAAGGCGGTCACTGTATAATTGCACAGTGTGGCTAGTCTTCGTACTTGACGCCTAATCCTGAGAAGTCAGACTTCTGAATGGCGACCAATAATGCCCAGTAACCGGGAATAAGGGCGAAAATGTTCCTCAGTGGACATGTGTTATAAGGAGCGCATACCGCCCTACCAAGACCAAAACAACGCTGAGCCGGAATAGTTAACGGTTCTGTTTATTTAGGCGCTTCTCCATTAGCCCGAGAGGCGCCCTCGCCTATATCCTATATCGCCAGAATGGACCGACCAGGATGATAAGGATGGAATAGAATCGGGCGAAAAGAATCGCCACATTATGTGCCGGCCCTCGTGAGGCAAAGCAGGAAAGTGTCAACCCGCTCGCGCGGCAACCAGCGCACAAAGGCGCAATCGCGACGTGTGTGCGAGCGGCTCGCTGGATATCCTTGGCAAGCCTCGATGATTTCGTCCCTCGGCGCACTGGGTGCGTTGCTCGGCCGCAGCGCAAAGCTTCCCTCCTCGACCGGCCAAATGGAAAGCCGCGCAGCCTTGAATGCACCGCCAGCCGCGGGAATGCCAACGCACGCGAGGCTGTGGCAGGCAACAAATCCCCCTCGCCCGTTCGTCAAGCAAAACAGACGTGCGCCGCTCCGAATCAAAAACATCGGCAGCGCGGCTACCGAGCTCGATAGCATCGCGAAAAGCTGTGGCCGCCGCGGGCCAGCCTGGCGACTGCCCATGAGTGGACAGGAGGCGACCCTGACAGCGAGTCGCCCAACGGATTAGTACACTTCAATGCTCCACGAGACGCAACGCGTGCGGCCTGCGCGACGGCGAAAGAGAAATCTGCAAAGAGGGGCATCGGAAGATAACCCATGCAATCCGACACAGCTTTGCCGTCAGCGCCTAAAGCAAGCGGAAGTGCTTTCTGCTCCACTCTCACGGGTCATTTAGTTCCGAATAATTAAACAAGCCTTTCATCACGAAGACAAGTGAGGGTTTCAATTAGAAATGCGCACAGGTTCACTGGAAAATAAATACTGCGCACTTTAAATAAATAAAAGAAACTCGTGGCTCTTATTTGAGACGGTGATAGTTTCCTTCACGTTACCCACCTCGGTGGCTCAGTGCATATACGTATATGACGTTCCACTGCTGAACGCGTCGCACGAGACGGGACGTATTCTCGGACGATCGCTTTCGGTGATATCACTTTCAAGTGCCCGCTTTTGGCTGCTTGAGCAAAACCGGATGATCTCATTGGTTGGTTGAGCACTGCGTCACGCGAAGGCGACAGTATCGCCGAAAGTGATCGTCCGAGAATACGTAGCCTGGAAGTTCGATTCCTGGTCGCGACCGTAATGCGAAAACGCTCGTGTAAAATGTCGGGCTTTGGGTCCACGATCAACACTATAGGTGGCCAAAACAATACCGGAGACCTCCACTACGGCGGCTCTCAGATAGTCTGCGTGAAGCTATAGGTCAGCACGAGGCTGCGTATAGCTGGCCCCACGCTGAAGGAGAGTGAGCTCCAGGGTGGTCAGAAGAAAACTAGGTCAACAAGCAGCCGTCTCAAATGGAGCCCATTCAAGTGGCGAGGCGTACTTAAGTATAGTGTTTTAAAGTGCTGTACCGCTTTCCTCTACATTCTAGACCACCTGCCAACTCTGCGCGCGCTAGCTAATCCGCGCCGCTCATCCTTCTGTAGCAGAATAGAGAGTTTTAGATTAGGGGGACGCAAGCGTAGGGGCCCGCTAGCGCTTGGGGCCGCGGTACTGCGCACGCGCAGACCGGTCTGCTCGTGCGCAGTACCGCGGCCCCAAGCGCTAGCGGGCCCCTACGCTTGCGTCCCCCTAATCTAAAACTCTCTATTATCTAGCACGCTCATCGCAGGCAGGTGGCCTTGGCGGTAGCTCAATCAATAATAATAGCGCAAAACATGCGGAACAATTCTGCTTAACAATGACATTCGGTTGATTTGAATACGCGCTCTGTGAAGCATTCACAAATATTTTTCAAAAGGGCCAACCTGAATGACTAGACAAAGAGAGAGAGAGAGAGAGAATTACTGGTCACCGGTACCAACCGGCAAGCACGTTGTTGAACTAAGCGATGTTGATTTGTGCGCTCCACGAAATCTTCGGCCAGTAGAGTTCGGCTTGTGTGTCCCTCTAATAGCCCCGAAAAAGAGCTCACAATAGATGCACGGCCACGGAGATTACGCTATTGCTCGCTCCGTTTTACGCTTTACAACTTTCAGTATTTTCTACTTTCAACTCATTCATATCAAACCAGTTAAAATAATATTAGACATTCGGCCCTTGAGTCACAAATTATGATGGACTGCCGATAAATGTGTCAAAGTTACATGCTTTTATTCCAAGACGCTGCAGACGTCGCTGAAGTAAAGACAAGGTGGTATAGGATGATGGTTTGTGGATTTTCTAGTCAGTATACTTATAATTACACAGTAATTAAATATCAATTTAGTGCACAATCATTCATTTCGCGTTTTTGATAAAAACTGACCTAACCTAACCTAACCTAACCCAATCTAAAAACGTTGGAACTGACTGAGCGGCTCAAAGCACATAAACAAGTTAGTCATTGGCTGCAAGCATTACGAGAAAAAAAAAAAAAAAAAAAAAAAAAAAAAAACCGAGTCTTTCGTCATCGCTAATGGAAGGCAGCACGCCCATCATCCCGTAAAGCATGCCTTCGTCAAGGTGGTCGTTCAATGTGTACACTCGGAGCGCTGAACTGAAATAAAGCCACATTGAGTATGCGAGGGGTTCAATTTAGCCGCAGTGCAATATCAGAGGTACTTTCTTTTGTTGTTGTTTCCGTGCTATAACTGGACATCGTCTGTGCTATAGAGACAAGCTTTGTGTGTATTAAAACCTTTACATGAATTAGGCGCGTCGCGTATACAAGGTGTTTTCTTCTGCTTGATTTGCTTTCTGCAGTAATATATCCAGTGTGTCCTGTTATAAGCGTATTGCTTAGTACTGAGCCATATAGAATAAAACATTAATCATGCGTCCTATATATCCACGTAAAATAACGTTCCTCAGTGCGATATATATATATATATATATATATATATATATATATATATATATATATATATATATATACTGCGGTTCGTGTTCTGAGCGTATGCGTTAACAAGTGCAAGGCTGCTGAAATTGATACTATACCTCCACACAGCGAATTCCATCACAGGCTACTGAGTAGATTCTTGGGTCTTGGGGGCCGTGAAATCATGTGCGTTCATGTTTACAATAGTGCGAAGTCCGTAAAATTCTTCTTGGGGGTAGTTGAAGTGTAATATATATTAAACAGAAAGAACAAATACTTAAATGAGAGGAGAAGCGTTTAGATACAGCTAAAGTCTGCATTTCTGAGCTGTGTGCGTCCAGCACTTGTTCGGCTTTAATTATCCTCAAGATTAATAACTACAGCCGGCTTCGCAACCTTGCTGCCCTCACACAAAGTCGCTAGTCGACGATTTTTTCTAAGAAACGCGAATAAGGTATACAAATAAGCGGACTTTTGCTACACTGGAATCAACCAGTAAATTGTAAAATATTCCTGCCTCACGTTTCCAATTCGTGTACGGAAGGTGGCCGACTATTGACACGTCAAGGTATATATGCGCGTTAAAGCTACAGATCGCTGTTAGTGCGTGAGGCCTTAACCACTTCTGGCTGGAACGCAGCCAATACAACAGAAACGAAATGCGTAAAGACAAGTACAAGGGAAGCAATAAGCTGATCGTATAGAACCGTGGTCAACGACAACGGACAGACACAACGGATAAAGCAGCACAGAGTAGCGTTTTTCCGTGAAAATCTAAGTTCAAAGCGAACTTCCATACGCAAAAATAAACAGCGTCCACAACTGTTCACGTGATTCCAAGAGAAAATTCCGTTTCAGCGCGCCTATGCTGTCAGTGGCTCAAACAATCGCTATACGGGAGAGGAACGCGCAAGTTCTCGAGAAGCCGCAAGAGGCGCGGTTCAGAGAAAGGGCCTCCGAGCAAGGGGCTGCCAACAGGAAGGAAGGCCCTCAGATTCTCTCCGGCGTCGGCGTGTTCGTCGTGAATTAGCGCGCAGAGGGCTGCGCGCACGGCGCCGCGCGAACTTCACCCGACCTAACCTGGGAAGCGGCCGAAACGCCGGCGGACACGCCTTGCATCTGCATTTGGCCCACATACCGCGGCAGCTGCCGTGGTCGCACACTATATGCCCTCCCTCTTCCGAGGAAGCATCGCACGCGCTCTTACAACGCGGACTCGGCAGCCGCATTCCGCGACTTCTTCGGAGCGTGCTTAGTCCCCGCTTTATCTGCGCGTTTGTACGCATATAGCCGCGCGTGATCATCATCATCGGCCTATATTTATGTCCACTGCAGGACGAAAGCCTCTCCCTGCGATTTCTAATTACCCCTGTCTTGCGCTAGCTGATTCCAACTTGCGCCTGCAAATTTTCTGACTTCATCTCCCCACCTAGTTTTCTGCCGTCATCGACTGCGCTTCGATCCATTCTCTTGGTATCCATTCTGTAACTCTAATGGTCCACCGGTTATCCATCCTACGCATTACATGGCCGACCCATCTCCATTTTTTCCTCTTAATGTCAACTAGAATATCGGTTATCCCCACATGCTCTCTGATCCACACATAATATATGAGCCGCGCATGATATATGAACATTAAGACAGCGGAACTTGGAAGACACACTTGCGACAGCTCGCACTCAGTATAGCGGTGAAGCCGAATCCGCCACTCAATCGCGCACTGCTGTCTTCTTTTGTGTACGGATTTAAGCAGAGCGGCGTGCATGTCTGTTCATTACAGGGTGGTGGGGGGGGGGGGGGGGGGGGTGCTATTTGCAGTGAACGAACAGAACGGAGTGATCATATGACGCAACATAGCTCAGTGCGTCGATATATACGTATACAAAGCACAGCTAAGGGATAAAAAAAGACAGGTGATAGACGAAGTTGACACTGTAGTTGCCGATCAAGACGCCACGCCCGATGGCTGGGCCCATCGTTTGCCTGTATACCAGTTCGCGTCACGCCCCTCTCCCTGTCGGCGGGCGAAGAGGACAATGGATGACCGGTGGCACAGTTGCGAGCCGCGGCGGCGGCTCCCGAACCACGGGCCAGAATTCCCTCCTTGGACGCACGTCTATATGAGACTGCATTGTCTCGGGCCGTGCGCGTATATATGTGGTAATAAAATTAGGGTCAACGAACAGGCGCGCACGGGTCCATCCAGCGGTCTCCATTGTTCGCGGGCGCGCGCACACCCGATTTTCTCGGCGCACGGACAAAGCAATAAGGTCAGGCAAACATGGCCGTCACTCATCTGCCGAGCGCTTCGTCATCGTCGCTCTATCATTACGCCGCCTCCCGCGCGCCACGAGGGCATCTGCGACTCTCATCTAATATTTGCCTACGCGCGCCTTGGCCCCCAGCGCACGACCGCGTGCCCAGATATACTGTACGAGACCGGCCACGAGGCACGCGCGGAAAAGCGGGCGAAAGCGCTGAAGACCGCGAAATGTAGGCCAGCCGGTCGCATTGTTTGGACAGCGCCAAAGCTTCCTTGCGCGCCTGGCGCTAACCGATTCAGAAACCTTGCGAACTCTGCGGCCCTTGTCCGACACTTGAAAGGGGTGGGGAGGTGCTCCGACCTATTGGCGGATATCTGTTCCGCGGCTCGCGAAAGCGCACCCGCGACGAAGCCACTCGGACCGGCGACAGCCATTGTCTCCTCCTGCGCCATCAGCGCCATTGTTTCGCTTTCGCGCGCAGCGGCGAACCGAGCAGCGGAAGAAAGCGGACGAGCGGCAGTTCCGCCTGGGCCATCGGCGCCGACAGGGAGAGACAAAAAATCGCCGGGACACGCTCATGGATTCAGTCATCGGCAGGACGAAAGCGGTCAGCGCGACAAAAGAGGCGGCGCGCGGAGGAGCCGCCCACTGGGTCGCCAGCAGCCTCGACTGCCAGTCTATACGCCCCATGACGCCGACGGCCGTTCCGTGGGAATGCGTTATACGGCAGTCATCGGGGAAACTTCGCAAGATCAGGAAAACACAAGCCTTCGCGGAGAAATGTCGAGAGTACTATAAACCGAAGCTAACATGTGGGAAGGCGACAAATATGAGAATAAGCGCACATGCGCTTACGGCTATACCACAACTTGTTTTCTCCCAGTAGCCGCGTCGCGTAGTGAATTGCAGATTACACCTGACAAAGGTGGTGGCGCTAAGCTGCTAATCAACAATAATGACGATGACGCTTCATTTTGTGCGAATGGCTCTTCGGTCGACAATAGTAAAACTAGTGTCATTGTTTTAACACTGTCGATTTCGTCAGCGACTTTCCATTCGCTAAGTAGAACGCTCTCAATGTGTCACTCCCCCCTTCCCCGTAACTGCACAACTGCACGCACGCGAGCGACCGACCACACACGCCCGCAGGGGAAAGATTATATTAATTTTTTTTCCTTTGTTCTCCCTGACGAAGTCGCTGCCCCAGGATGTCGCAATGTAAACGCGCGCGTCTGACATTCAAACGAGAAGGAACGGCGTGGGCCACCGTACTATCCAGCAACGCCCGTTTGGCACGCCCACGACACAGTTTTCAATGCCCCCCCCTGCTTTCCCTTCTGGACTCCCGAACAGTGAAAATAGCCGCGTCGAAATTTGCCAGCACGTACCGTACGGAAACAGATACGTCTGCGAACCCTTGGACGAGCAATGAAACTTAGCATTGGGACGACATAAAAGAGAAGTGCGTGGCACACACGGTCACCAACGCATCGATGCCGCGACAGCGCTCCGAGCCTGACAGAGAATCGCAGGTGACACTGGTGTATAAAGAGAACATTTTAACGTTTCTGTCAGTTGCGTCAAAATTGAACAAGGCACAAACTTGAGTCGCAGCCACGTCGTTCTATAGATGCGACCTTGACTTTCACCAAGAAAAGTAAATTACTGAGGTCATTCGTAACTGCAAAACATGCAAAATGTTAACCGATTTCCCATGTTTGTACACCATGTGGCGCTTACCACGTGCGCGTTGTTAATGTCACAATTTGACATTAACGGACTAAATAATTCGCAGTGCCATATGAACAACACACGGATTCTCCGTAGCAGATGAAAACAATCATTTCGTCGCGTACGTGTGAATTCGTGCTGGCATCGGTAACGTACTCTTACGACGTGCTGGCTTTTTCGAGTTTCAACCGTTCTTGCTCCAACCACGCAGGTCCAAGGAATGATTTCGATCAATCCAAATGAAAACTTCACCTAGCGTCGGAATCGATACTGCACACGAAACGACTGGCGTATATGCGACAGCGGACACGGGATCCGTATAGCCGGCATTACCACTGCATAGCTCAGCAACGTCTCGCTGACAGACGTCAGAACTCGACACAGTTAACACGTTTTCAGAATGACAAACTAAACACCCACAAAGAGAAAAGAAACGAAGACTATAGAGATCGGTGGAAAACAAGTTACACAACCACAACTGCCACTACAATGAGATATGCATGCGACCGCACGGGTTTGCTCACGAGAGAATTCACGAAATGAAGCGCGCAAGAGCGAAAGCCGCGATTACGAATGCGAGGGACGGGCGCCTGCCTCCGCTGACAAATGCAGGCGGACCGCGGGCGTCCAGCGACGCGCGTCAGCTTCGATCACGTCGCAAACGCGCTGGCCCGAGCAGTCAGCCCTCTGAGAGGGAGTTCTGTCGCCTTGACAGCTGACAAGCGCTGAACACGCGTGCGCCCAAGGCTCTCAATGCGCTGCCGCGGTGAACCCCGAGCGGCGAGCCGGAGAAAGTGGGCGCGACAGGCGCGTCGCGTGACGTCGTCGTGTATACGGGGACGGGCGCGCTCTCTGCATGGGCAGCAGAGGAAAGCGAAGCAGCGTGGCATTGGGAAACGTAAACAACCAAATCCGCTGGCGTGTACATGCTGCTCCGGCGCTGCGGATATGGGCTCGACCCGTGCCCGTCAGCTTGCTTATACATATACCGGACTGATCACGGGCCGCCGTGCGAAGCTAAGAGAAATGAGTGCTCGATAACGCGCAGGGATGAAGGGGACGCACGCGTTCGAACTTGTTGCGTGGACGATCGCAGCAGCAGTGTATTAGTTTTATGTCGATGCGGATCGATAAAGTGCACCGCATCAGCTGTTATTAGTATTTCTGTATACGGGGGCATATATACAGGATCAAAATTATTATGAATCCACATCGCCACACGCAAAGTATAACTGGGCAGAGTCACGCGTCAACGCTGCGGTAGCAGCGCGCGTGCTGGACATCGAGATGGAAATAAAGAGCCTGGTTTTATAAGAAGCCAACACTGAAGTTAAGGAAATTGCCAAATTACTGGGGCATTAGATCACCGTTTAATCGCAAGGTGGCGTCGGTGTATCCTTGAATTGTATCATCAGGTCAAACTTGAACCATTTTAGGCGCCTGTGCGTGCTTTTTTGTGATGCTTTTCGTTGGACGCGCCCATTGTTGCTTGATTCTTCAAATGTTCAAAACACGCACACTTATATATATATATATATATATATATATATATATATATATATATATATATATATATATATATATATCCGTGTCCGATATATACATGGCGACTATATATATAGGAACGTGACAATTAACCATGCTTACTAGACTTGTTCGATATTATGGAAACTCAAGGCAACAAGGCCACTCGTGAGCTTTTTTCTGTGTACTACATGCATGAGGCGGGCTGCAATGTCAGCGTATACATAGGACACTAGCGCGGGCGAAAGCGCTAGTGTCCTGTGGAATACCATGGGAATAAGGACCATAAGGAATACCATGGCTGCATGCATAGCTGCTGTTACGCATGCGCCAACGTTAATTCTGAATAAGTACAATGGATCGTTGTGGCCACGCAAGCTCGTAATGGATCTACGACATACGACGCTCGCGATGGAAACCCAACATTTTTTTTTTTTTTTTTTTTTTTTTGTACTTCGCTCACCCGTGCAATCAGCGCAGCAAACAGGAAAGTTGGCCCGAGTATAACTGGGGCGTTGTTGGTATATAGCACTTCCAATTTCCTCACACTCAACTGTGCAATGCCGAAACAAATTCAATTGGCAACACAGGCCACCTTCGCTAACCTCTTTCATTTCTCAAGAAAAAAAAAAAAAAATCTCGACAGCGAAAGAACGGCCATGGACAGTGCAGGCTCTGCATGCTGCGTAGGCGGACCCATCTGTGGCGCGCTCAGATGCCAGAGGGAGCCCCGTAGTGGCTGCGGAATTGTGCCGTCTCTCCTGGACGCGCCGCACTAATCCGTGGGCGGAAGGACTGGGCGGTCGCGATTCAGACGCCATGTCATTAGCGGCCAGCAGCCGTCACTGGCATCCACGCCACCCGCCCGCGTATACGCCGACTTCCGGGCGCGTGGTGCTGCATTCACGGAGCAGCTGCTGCCCCTTCTGCAGGAAAGACATGCATGCGAGGCGACGCGAGGACCGTGCCACGACGCCCATCGCGTTCTTCTTCACGGCAGTGTTTATAGTGCTGGGGCCCACGCATAACCTGTCGCATTTCGGCATCTGCACGGACTTGGAAATCGCCCGACCACCGCACTAAAAGTGAGATCTCCGCCGGAAACCGTAGCTTCCTGTCCCGACACTTCCTGACGTTCGGCTAAGCAAAAGCTTATAAGCCGCATGTGACTTGTTTGTAATCGGAGTCAAACGGACGAGCGACGGGCAGCTTACAACGCCGTAAGCGTGCTGCCGGACCAACAGAGAAAGATACTATACTCCATGGAAGATTGGGGGGCCCAGCCACAAGCTTAACGTGCGGCTCCAGGTCAAGAATGTCACGCGAAGCGACACACACACACACACACACACACACACACACACACACACACACACACACACACACACACACACACACACACACACACACACACACACACACACACACACACACACACACACACACACACACACACACACACACACACACACACACACAAATGACCACACTAGCCGTATGTATACGCTCAACAGCTATAGGTATACACAATGCGTTGTATAAGACCAAGTTTCTTGAAAGCCGAAAGCGCTGCGCAGCTAAAAGCCCGAGGGCGCGGGACCAAATCCCAGCCGCGGCGGCCGCATTTCGATGGGGGTGAATATGCGGAAATGGCTGTGCACCGGCCGTGCATTGATTGGGTGCACATTAAAAAAAAAAAAAAAAAAAAAAAAAAAAAAAAAAAAAAAAAAAAAAAACCTGGTGGTCGAAATTAATCCGGAGTCTCACTATATACACGGCGTGTCTCATATTTATATTGTAGTTTTGGCCCGCAAAACCCCATAATTTTAATTTTAAAGCGCTGCGCACAAGTAGCGCTATCCCAAAATACCGTTGCACATGGGGTAAAAGAACGCGCTCACGCCTGCGTCTGTCAATGAACGCGGGCATTCAAAAGCGATGCTTGCCGCTGGCATCGCAAAAACTAACCCAGCCGTCCACGCGGGCATGAGTGGACGGCAGCACGAGCGTTCCGCCCAGCGTGTTGGCCCTTTTCTTGCGAGGCACGCGCTTTGCGCGCGAGTGCCGAGGCCGAGGTGGTCGGACCAGCCGGACGTCCCCCGCACAATGGCATGCGCGCGCACGATAAATGATTCTGGCCGCGCGGGCGCCGAAAGCACGCGCGCCAATGAGCGCTCCGCCCAGGCGGGCGCCCAGAAAGCCGGTGAACAGTGTCGCCATCGTTGTCGTATATGACCGCGGCGGCTACCATCAATCGCCTCGCGAAACACAAAAGGTTCGAGAATGCTGGAAAACCAAGAAATGAGCGATACACACCAGAAGGCGCCGGTCACGCCTGCTCCTTTTTTTTTTTTTTTTTTTTTTCAAGGACGTTCCTGCACCGTGATCGAGAGTTTTGTGGTCGAATAGCGCGGTCGAAAAGTGCCTTCCCCGTGGCTCAGGAAAAACGAGAACCCGAGCGCGCGCGCTGTTCGGAAATCTCAGTTTACGAATGACAATAAATCATCGGGTGGCGAAGCGAAAAGCAAACGCAAAGAAGTTATGGCGAAGGTTGCCAGGAGAAACAATGGGAAAACTGATTGCTGACGCAAAGAGGTGTAAGCATAATATAACGACTCAAAACGTAAACACTATAAAGCGGATATAAATCTGGCTAAAGAGTCGCTCCGGCAAGTTCACCAACATATAATCGCAAGTGCATAAAATACATGCACATTTCAGTCGTCGGTATTGCGTTGGAAGTAGGTAATGTTTCTAGGCAAATGTAGAGATTGCCTGAAATTTCCCAGCCAAACTTTATTGGAACGCGAGTTTCAGTAACGCGTGATCGATAAGTTAACCTCGGCTCTATCAACGCACAAATATCTAAGTTTTAAGCAGGCGCCTGCCAACGAAACTGCAATATCTCGTTCGCGGCAGCACAGCGTCTAGGAGAGTATCATTCGCGATGCCGTACGTAGTCATGCAGATAGTGGAAATCGCAGTGTAGATCTATCGCCGTGTGAATGCTGTCTGTGGTAAAACGGCAAAGCGTGTGCCGCTGGCAGCCGGGACGCCTGTGGCACGCGTATATGCCGGTCAAGAGAAAAGCGGCGCTGTGAGCTAATGGCGTAACGCACTATATACTATTACTCTCCAGCCCGGTCGCACGACGGCGAGAAACCAAGGAGCGACAACAGGCGCGCGCGTACGTGCCTCCGCCACAGCAGTGCGACCTCGACGGTGTCAAGACCAGTTTCCACTTCTGCGTACACGCAGCGCGAAAGTCGCTATCCTGAATCAAGCCGCATTTTTACACTTGGCGCTGCGCCCAGCCCTCGGGGGGCGACAGAGAGAGAGACGAGGAGGAAACGATTGAGAGCAGCAGCTCTCGCGGACACCTCTTGAGCATTAGTCAAGAGCAGCGCGCGAAAGGGAGCACACTCAATTAGAAAGGCCAGTTACGGCACTTAGGTGACCGTAGACACAAACGCCGAGCATAAGTGCGCCGCACCATGGAATGACCACTGGTTGGGCAGGTCATAAGGGAGCGGTCCACTCGCTCCAGTTGCCACGCGCGCGGTTGGAGGAAACGCTGATGCGAGATGCGACGCGGCGAAGAGGACTGGGACGGCAGCGCGTGTGCGAAGAACGAACGCTGACCGCTCCCGATTTTCTACGCATTCTTTTCCGGGACAGCCAACGACTCGGGAGGCGGTACGGCGCGGGAAGTCGGTATAAGCCATGGCGCCCAGCGTGTGGACTGTACACTGCAACTTGAGAACGATGCTCACGCCCAATCTCGCACGTGTCGCCCGGATCCACAGGTCGTTTAAAGGACGGGAAAGATACCTGCGAGCGCTCAAGGCCGCGACCGACAATCGACCTGTAGCGGTAGGAAATACCGACGCCTAAATACGTAATTCAGAACAGGCTATAGCGGCTCAAGGGAACGCTCTCCATTCCTTGACCTAACCTAACGACGTTCCTGGAAATGGTCTCAACGACTGCATGCAGCATCAATGAATGACTGAATGGCATATGTTGGTATTTTACTAACTGCCATCACTTTATCATACATGAACAATCACGTTCTCATCATGTTAGTGTCGACATTTAAAGCGCGCGCTCACACTATTGCTATCTATAGTAGTTGTGGACGTTCAAAGATATTTAAGGTATAATGGTCTTACTATTCATCCACAAAAGCTACAAATAAAGCCATCTGCAGTCGCAGTGCTGTATAAGGTCATGGGACTATATACGCTACCACGCACTGCAGGTTTTAATAAATGACACAAGCAATCATTGAAGGGAGAGCACACCCGTGGCATTACATACCCTTCCCGCGTATTGGAGGCGCAATTTCTACCAAAGAAATAAGTTAAGACGGGAACTGAAGTCGTAACACAATGTCACACTTATGGAAAGAGTTTCCGCGCGAAAGCAAGAAAAGTCTGCCAGACCTCACAATGCGTATGCGCAGACAAGGCTGCGCATAGGGTGCTGCGAACACTGAGGAAACTATCGCAGTGGCGCGCAGGCAGGCAGGAAATAGCGGAGGTAATATGACCGTCGATGTCCATGCGGCCCTTTCAATAGATTGAATCGAAATTGTAGCAAGAGGCGACACCGTGGCCTCGACGGACACGAGCGCCAACCTCTATAATCACGGTAAGGCCCTTCGCAAAGCGATGCTGCTCGAACGCCAGAGGCCGCCGCCGCCGTAAGGCTGCCCACGCTCATTTCTGGTGCGTGTCGCAAACAAAAGCGGGGAACAACTCCTCAATCACTGACCGCCAAGGCCCGCAGGTGCGCACACGCGGCTTTCTCGAGTATCAGCGCCCGTCGTTATATTAAAGCTCACACATACCGCAGTATCTGCCCAGCCGACTTCTGCGCAAGACACCCGCGAGCAAGCTTTCAATTCTGATGGCCAAGCAAAAAGGTGTCCTTTGTCTCTATGATGGATGTTCCCTTATGATAACATGATCCAAAAGAACAGCAGTTTGTGTGACAGAGCGCGGAACGAATTATTACAAAACAAGTCACTTTTTTTTTTTTTTTTTTTGCTGGTATCTATGCTTTCGGTATATAATATATTGCTGGTATCTCACTTTTTTTTTCTGGTATCGCGAGCTCCATTGCGCGGAGCCCCACACAAACGTCAAGCAACTAAAGCGAGAAGCCAAATTACGAATTGAATTTGGTACGCTGATACACCGAACAGCATTATGTCTATTGGACAGAAATCTTTGAACGCACGAACTTGGCGCTTCTGTAGCTTTATAGACTCGAAAAAGCCCACTGCATGCCTATAATATTGAAGTAGGACTCTGCGAGTTTCCGTCGTCGTACTACAAACCCGCCTCCAGCTGCTATATTTACACTTCCGGTTTCCCTCAGACCTAATCACGACGTGCATTCTCAAGCAATCTGCTTTCTGCATGCAAGAGTGCAAGCATCTTAAGTCCCTGATTAAAACCCTGCAGTCTGACCAAAGAACGAAGGGAGTGCGATGCACGCATTCGGCAAGCAGAAAGGCCACAGCTATTGAAAGATGGCAGATTTAAAATATATAAGAAAGGGTGCTTCGTTTCTCTGTGTTGCAACTTTCGAGGCTAAAAGATAATTCTGAAACGAAAATTTCGCCAGCCACCCAACTTCTTCGGGAGTGCGTGAACGTGCCAGCTTTGAGAACGCGGTCGCAGCGGCGCAGAATCTGGCATTTCGCCTGCGATTCTGAGATGCCATTCGTCTCCTCCGTCCTTGGTACCCCAGCAGTATAACTTAGAAGAGCAGGTCGCCGCTTTGTAACAGCTCACGTGGGCCAAAGGGGAAATCGTTGACTTGGGACATTATTTAAATATCCTTACAGCTTCACTAAGGGCTTCTAAACGAGAATATCGACTAATTCATTGGCACTGAGTATATATACAGTACATCCATATTGAAAGTGAGACTGTTGAAACACTGTTGCCTTTAACGACATACTCAGAGCGTAGTTGTAAACAACGTAGCTGAAATCAACCGCAGATAAAAAGCAGTACTGCAAACCGCCTTCTCGAACGCCAAGTGTGCACGATGAAAAAGCTTCATCTAACCGTATACCTTTCAGAGCAGCCATTACCCAGGGTCACCAAGGTCAAGTAACTATATATTTAAGAGCTGAGGCGCATCTCCGTCTGTTTTCGATATCGGCTATTACATCAGGAATAGAAAAACGTAAGTGACAGGCGAACGGCGATTCAGCAATGGGCTTCTCATTGACAATAACCGGAGAGATACACTCGGCCTCCCGAAGCATCGCGAGTTCGCGAGTCATTTCGCCCGGACGAGAGAATTGCACCCCTTCGCATTTATCCTCGTAGGCGCCTTCCCAAAAATAGACGCACGGCGCGCGTCTTCCCAAGGCGACAATTTCCCTGCAACGATATACAGGCACGCCAAATCATAAAGGCGGCTGGCCGATGAAGCCGCGGCGTCCGCCTCACTGCACGATCGGGCCACGCAAACGTGACGCTACAGAGGATGGCTGCAACGGGTACATATACACTGCATCTACCCACGGCACGTTCGCTGCAGTCCATTCATTGCGTGTCTCCGTCGCAGCCTGCCAAATATAACCAGGGGGTCGTGGCGCTCAAGAAAATCATCCGAGCCTCACTTCGAGGGGCAGAACAAGCAAATCAAGAGGACCATTAGCGTCGAGGGCGATCGAACAACAACACGCAACGGGCGGCCCCCGCCGTGCAACGGTGAAAGCGACTCGGCGCCAAGCACTTCCGCCGGCGAGCACGGCGCGCGCGCGCCGAAGGCCTCCCTCCGGCGTGTGCATGCGCGCCGACGATATGATCGAAGGGCGCGCGGCACCTCGGGCACTGCCCGTCGTGCGCGCTTGTCCGCGAAATGCGGCCGGTGGTAGCCGGTGTAATAACAGCCATCTATACATTTCCTTCCGTCGGGCAGTCGAGGCTGCGTATATACGCGTACGATGCCGCTCGGAAAAGATTTTTTGTGTTCGGCCAGACGGTCTGGGGGCGGCCTGCTGAACCGACGTTGTAGACAAGCGCGCGGGCGCGATTACTGCGCGCTTGCAGGCACACAGACATCGACACACTGCCATCGATGTGCCCCCGGATCACACGGTAGTATCGCTATAGGCTTCCGCCGAAGATCGTGACTGCTCGCGATGTGCGCTGCATGCCGCTTGTATACTCAACCCCGCGACTTCGGCGCAAGCGCCAATTGTATGCTTCCACACAGCGCAGTCGCGCGACACCGCAAAATAAAACCCTCATACCCTCGACTTTCTGACTGAATGCACTAGTCATTAAAGTTATTCGAGTCACTGCGCACCGAAGCTTTGATTCTCCCGATGCAAAAGTGCGCACTCTGCAGCGACTTCCCGAGCTGAATAACATGACGGCAAGAAATGTGTTGCCGTCAGCGTGGTACAGTTGGCGTCAAAAGTTTACGGGGTGCGGTAGGTCTGAAAAAGAATATTTACTGAGCCTGGACAGGCAGCTTGGATTTCAGATTTGCTGTCTGTACTAGAGTGTAAGCGATAAACAAAGCGCGGTGTAGTGTTTTACTGGCGGCAAACTAAAACTGGACTCGGATTCTGTTTTTTTTTTTTTTTTTTTTTTTTTTTTTTTTTTCGCGGAACCTGTATTCTACAAACTTTTGTCGCGAACTGAACTATCGCTGTCTTGATGTTTCTGGCGCCTTTTATGAAACGCGTGATACATGGCATCGGTGACCGTTTTCAGGGTGACTGCCTGACAGTATAAGATCTTGCGTAAGTGTAACCTTGCTTAAAAAATGCGCGTTATAGCATTAGCCCCACTGAGTAACCACGCCAACGTGCGGAGGTAAATAGACAAAGAATTCTAATGCATCTTGGTCATCCTACTCATCTTTGGTACCCAACTACCATTGAATAAGATGGAGGCATCATTGAGAACAAGAAGTGTATAAAATGCTATTAGAAGCAATAATGAAAATCGCCCAAAAGAGTTAGCGAAGGTGGGCGCCAGGGATTGTTCAAGGAAACAAAATATCGAGGACGTTCCACAATGAGCACTGCTTACCCCAAACATATACCGTATATATACGCAGTTTCTCATTAGGAATTAAGAATAAAGAAGTAAGAAAACAATAATGAGACTCTTGCATTTCTTCCTCGGAGTTATTTTGACGTTCGTGTCTTTCGTGGAGAATCGGAATATTAATTTGCGCCTAGTTAACGCTGCAAGTCACTCAACATGTCTGCTAAGATAATGAACACAACAACACACAAGGAAGCCTGGAGGTATATAAGAGTGACATGTGTATAACTTCTCTGGCCGTGAGCAACTCAGCCGCGCCCAGAAGTTAGCATTGTGGGTATAATGAAGACGTTATATACTCAGTCTCTCTCGCCATCAGCCCTCAGCAGTCACTTTCATTGAACAAAATTTATTTATAGCGCTCATAAAACCAAAGCTACCAAAATACGCTTCCGCGAAATCTTGTGTCGGAGATGTAAAAAATGTCCCCTGGCCGCACACGTATACCGACATGCCGTTCATGCTTGCTATATATATATATGCACGAGCTCGATGCCAAAATCACCGAAGAGAATGCTTCCTTCTAACGCCATTGGAATCGCCGCACACGCGCTAATTGGCAGTGAGTCACCGTTGACGATTAGTCAGCCTCGAGTCCTAAAGCGGAGACAGGTATATATAGTAGGAGCGTAGTAAAATATAGTAGAAGCAGTGGGCACAATTAACTTCCGCGCCAGTCATAACAAGCCTGTACAGGTATGGTTGCAGCCCAGCCCGAAAGTGCCCTTTTATCCCCTTGCCACGCATCGATCCTAAGCGGAGTCCCCATGCAGCTCGGCCAAACTATATACTACGCAACAACGTCGCCGAGGCTGCGGCGCGCCTTCGTTACCGGCGCCCCGTCAGCGACGCAGCCGGGCCTTACCGAGCAGCTCGCCCTTACGCCGTGCGACGGCCAGAGCGTTGCATAACTAAGCGCCCTTCCGAATGCAAATGCGGCCGTCCGAAAGAAGAGCCCCGCTGCGCGTCAGAGGCCGGCCGGCGGCCACTCCTGCGCTAAGGCCGCGCGCGCCCAGAGTAAACAGCCATTGAAAGGGACAGCGCGCGCTTCCCTGGTTCGGCCTCTCGCAGAAAGACGAAGGCGGCGCGGGGGCAGTGTTTCCAAACGAAGAGGCTCGCTTGCGAGCGCGGGCCAGCGCTGGAAACGCGCAGGCGACGACTCAGTTCGCCGACGCGCGCAACAGGGCTGGCACGCACGCGGACGACCTCGAGGCGGAGGTCGCGCTTCGAAAGACGACAGCTACACACCCGAGGCGCTTATTCTGTGTCCGAGGCATTTACCGACAACGTCCAGCATATATATCAAGGCCGCATTCCGCGTCGGCCAACGACAATGCGTGTCGTATATAGACAAACGCCCGGCGATGGCAAGTTTGCCACTGCGTATCCGCCATTCGGACGGTTCCACAGTTCGTGCTCACGACAGCTCCATCTTCTTTTTTTTTTTTCCGTAGAGCCTGCGACGCGATGCACGAGGCTATTGAGTTAATTTGCCAGACGTTTTTCACTCTAGCATCACACTTAATCGATTCTGATGTAGACTAATGTGATTGGTGAAGCTCTGCGGGATCACGCGGAGCCCTTTTATGACAATCTCTTGCTCTTTAATTGGCACTGCACACCACCTTTTGATGAAACTAGTTAAAGCAAAAAAATTAGAAATAATAGTAAAAAAACAACAACAATATGATGACTGTGCTCCCTTCTAAGAGCTATTACCCTGAACCGAAAAAAGACTTTACGAGTGTTTCCACCAATCTTCAAATAACATGCAGGCTGGTGTCACACTCCCAAGCACCTCAAAACCAGCGCGTGAAGCCCAACGATCGTAAACGCACCATGTTGTTCCCTTCAAAAACAGGGATGGGCGTGGACATGCACGTACGAGCCAAAGAGAGGGATACTTAGTTGGTACGACAACGGCTCATTCCCTTCCTTGTTCTAGCGCAATCCCCGCAGACTCGTTCACGAAACAGTCACACCAGAGCAGCAAGAACGCGAGCTGAAGTGGAGTGCAAGAAAAGCGGCACGGCCAGCACATTCGCCCGCAACTGAAACAGTCTCGTCGGATCGGCCCCGCGCAGCACGAACGACATCGCGCTACACGGTGCGAGGCACATCTGTCAGGTATCATACGCTTGTAGGACACCGCAAACGCCATGCGCAACACGGCAGCCGCGCTCGGACGTCGAACACAGCGCGGGACGTTTTGCGCGACGATACACGTTTGCGAGACAACCGTGACGCGTGACGACGCTTCCTGTTGAGCAAGTCTCGAAAACAGCGGGAGGCCTGCGTCTTGCGTTTCCTCGTCTTCATTGCGCACACGTTCTGCCTGCGTCTGCCAGCTAGCAGAAGGTAATAACATGATCCTGTCGGCTCAGCAGCTGCAGTCGTACCTATATACAAGGCAAGCGAGAAAGCCAAAACACCTTGCAGAAAACCAAAAGTTCTTCAGAACTGCACTTATGAAGTAGCGAACAAATGGCGTCGAAGAGAGGTGGCAGGGGAAAGCTTGCACTACGTTTTCATTTATTAAATGTCAAATGCGCACGGCTCAGGGCCGGCTGCCCTTAAAACTACATATACAATTCCGAGCAAAAAAAAAACCATAAGACTGCCTCTGAGCGTCAGCAGCACAAGCCAACTTTTATTAAAGTTAATTAAATTCTCGGATTTTACGTGCCAAATCCGCAATATGATTATGAGGCACGCTTTAGTAGGGCACTCCAGATTAATTTTGACCACTTGGGGTTCTTTAACGTGCACTCAATGCACGGTACACCATCGAAATGCGGCTGCCACGTCCGGGATACAATCCCGCGCCCTCGGGCTTAGCAAAGCAACGTCAAAGCCACTACGCCGCCGCAGCGGTTAGGCTAACATTTATCAAAATGACCTCCGAGATGCCTATGATATGACTAACACCGAATGAGATTTGGCGCGCTCAGAAGATATATCCCTAACCTACAATAGGCTGCCAGCACTGCGGAGGCCCCGTGTCACAGCCACGCCATCGCATTGTTTATAATGCCTCTCGCTGCTTCGCGCCGCATCTAGGCTGATTGTCGAGCAATTATATAGCACAGCACACACACGATGCTTCGCGTGCTGAAAGCTATTACAAACAAGCATCAAGAAGAAAGCAAGGACGCCAGCAATATTTTTTTGAATACGTAGGCGGTGAAGCAGGAGACGCGCTGAAGAAATTCGCATTTGAAACGCCACCGCGGGCGTAACAGGCGACATGGCACGCAGCGGATCCTTTACTTTGACGACACCAGAGTCACCGTCAGCAAGGCAGGCCTGGCGACACCGTGTCACAGCGTGTCCTCCGCGCGAAGAAGGCGTGAAAAGGTCACGCGCTGAACCGCGTCGCCCATTTTCATTTCTACGCGAATATAAGCGCTGCAGAGCGGGAGCGAGAGGCTAAGTCACAACCACGAGCAAAGTGTTCGAAGAGAGAGATGAGAAATGCAGCAAGGCAAAAACGTATGCGCGGAGCGAAGACGCCAGCCGTTCGCAAGCCCATGTTGATCTCTTCACGGTTCACATTTCTTTTGCATTTAGCATGCAGTTATGTGGCACACTTCGCCGCGCGGATGCAACCGCGTGCAGAGGGGGGGAGGGGGGAGCTCGGCGGCCATTCGCCGCTGCCCCCATTCACGCCCAGCGAAGGACGGGCTGCGCAGACACGACCGCTGGCTCGCTCGCGACGAAGCTGCACAATGCAGATTGTTGAAGAGCGAGCCCTCCGTTGAGAAGCCGCTACGGGCACAGAAACACCCAGTGTGTGCACAAGCCGCGCGCTGCCCCAAGACGTCCTTCATTTCCTCGAGCCCCCTGAGGGTTAGCGAGAGACCGAGATGGGACAAACGCTTGCTCTTCTTCGGCGTTGGCTCATTTTACCATCCTAATGCAAGCTGGCACGCAACACGCTGAAGTTGACCGCGCTCAGATCGCGCCTGCCGGGTACACTGGGAGTGCTCGCTGAAAATAACCCCTTCAGGTGCGAATTAAGAAAAACTGCCAAGAAAATTATAACTCTATTCAAAAGGTACTTTATTAAACAGCCAGAAAAACAAAAAAAAATTCCTACAATTGTTTTTTGTCCATACCAAGAACTTCTGTTGCGTGCACAATTGTGTACATAGCGCCTCAATGGCGACCTTTAGCTTTTGTCTAGGAGTAAGGCTTTACGGTTAGAAACTGCTTGTTTCGGGTAATTTGTTTGTGCAAATAAAACATTTTTCGGAAACAGTCGAGTGCTACGACACATGATTTCAGATCTTGGTGTGAAATTCGTAAAAACAGTCGTTTGCAGCAGACAAGCAAAGAAAGACTTCACACTTGCGGCAGCAAACTCGGGACCTCGAAGTGCATCCGTGGTTCTTGCATCGTTGAGCGAAGTTTGTAGCGACGTGCCTTGGCCAGTGGTTGATGCCATCATATCTTGTGGAGTTTGTGGGCATTGGGGTCGAGTTGTGTGCTTTCCGGGAATTACTTGGCCTCACAGCGCTGCTCGGCCGTCCCCTCTTGGGCCGCTCGCTTTTGTTGATTGCGATGAGACTGCGGGCTACATCGGTTTGGAAGGCCATTACATCTTTCATGTCCTTCTTGGAGATGCCTTCTTCCTTTGCGTCCCGAATGTACTCTATCCAGCCATTGCAAATGGCAAATGTTACGAAGTGTGAGATTACACGGACTGGCCACTTCTTCGTCTTGGCTTTGAGGGGGTACAAAGACATTAAAAAATCTAATTTGTCCACACCCCCCATGAAGCTATTGTATTGTGAAATTACTTCCGGGCAGTCAATTTCGACATGTTGTTTCAGTGACTCGCTCCACCTTTTCACCTTTGACAACTCTCCGATGCCAGTGATTGTCGACACCATGTTCACCGGACCGTTGTCGTGCCATCTAACTATTACAATATCTCCTTCCTCGCTGACCTTCCTATCGTAGCTACCGCGCCCTGTCTGCTTTAGTTCCTTGTCGCTTTTCAAGGGGCATCCGAGGAGACGGTTCGATCGGATGGTGCCACTTGCTAAAATTCCAAGCTCTTTCAGTTCCCGCAAGAGGGGCACAGAAGAAAAATAGTTATCCATGTAAACCCTGATGTTGTGCCCATGTGGAGCATGCTCTACAAGTCGCATCACAACAGAACCCCCTAGGCCGAGGTGGAAATGGTTCTCACTTACACCCGTACCTTTCCCCTGGTAAATTTCCAGGTCGTGGGCCAACCCGTCAGCACTACAGCGAACAAAGACTTTAATCCCTTCCGGGTTGGGCTTCCCTTTCACAAATTGCTTCGCAACAACCCTTCCCGTAAACGGAATCATTTGCTCATCAATGCTTTGATCTGGCAACGGTACAAGCTTGAGACATTGGGTTTGTATTGCACTGATTATTGGTCTTACTTTCCAAAATTTGTCAGGTGTAGGGTCCCTCGGAGTGTTAACGTCCGTCACATGGAGCATGGCCCTGAGTTTGAAAAACCGCTTGCATGACATTGTGTCAGCAATAGTGGGAACTTTTGTATCCTCTTGCCAATACATCCGTATTCTTGGGTACTTCAGGACTGCCATTCGCATCATTATTCCGAAGAATACCTTCAT
Organism: Dermacentor silvarum; assembly: GCF_013339745.2. NCBI lineage: Eukaryota > Metazoa > Arthropoda > Arachnida > Ixodida > Ixodidae > Dermacentor > Dermacentor silvarum. The sequence continues at coordinate 50,570,088 of NC_051154.1, read as the reverse complement.
TTCATCAGCTGTGGTCTGCAGCTCAACTCCTTCTTGTTGCAAAGCATAAATGTTAGTGAACTTGGCTAGCTCGCTGAACATGTCTGCTGGAAAATACTTCAGAAAGTACTCAAGAGGCTCTAGCAGAGTAGTCGCTTCTTGGTGACTGAAGGTGCAATCAGGTGCTTGTAGGTGTAAATCCTTGTCAATCCACTTCACTTCTGCTTTCTTTTTGCGTTTAGGTTGAGGTGGTTCGGGTGGCGCGGGCGCGGGCTCTTCTTCCTCACTGTCCTCGTGAGCAATACCTGATGCCGGTCGTTCGCTCTCTTGAGGCTGTGTTAGTGCGGATTACAAAAACAAACAAGACAGAATTAGACAATGAATAGTATTGCTGCAGAATTTCGAGAAACAGACACTTACTGTTATTTCTACAGTCTCATCCAGCTCATCGTCCGAGAAGTCGCCATCCGACACATTTCCATTGGCAATTTTTAGCAAAAATTGCTCAGCTGAGGACGTTCCTACTCTTCTTCGTGAACGGGAGTGATCTTCAAGACCTACAAGGCGCAAAGCACGCGCTACGAATCAGTACAACACGCATAAGTTGCGCGAGCAACTTCCGTATTTTCATTCGGGATTGCGGCATTGAGGCAGCGGTGCGCACTGTTTGTGTACGCTTATACATTTCCTCTCCTTAACACGAGCCTCGCTCCAGCTAAGCTAAATTAAATACTAGCAGCAAACGTCAGAAGCCTAAATGAGCAACTCACAATAAAAATTATTTGCTATTAAAAACATATGATGGCAAAATTAAGAGACTTGTAGGGGTACTCACGTGCCGACCCGTAAACGCGGAGGCGTCCATCTTGAATGCTTGTTTGAGCTTGAGCTTCGCCATCCAAAACGAGATGGCGCTAGGTGTTCACGTGCGAAGCGTCTACGAAACTGCGGAAGGCGCCCAAATTCCCCACCGACGCTTCACTTGCAGCGGCGGGCGATTCAAATTTGCGTTCACAAACGTAGCCACCGCCGCTGAAGGGGATGTATACATGCATGTCACCCATGGGATTAGAAACCGGTCTTGCATGGCATGGATTTGCGTCAGCTTCGCGAACGGTCGGTCTGTTTGGCGACACCACAACATATCCTAGCTACCGCTCACTAACCTAATCTAGGTGCTCTTTTATAGCAAGATCCGTATACGAGAGTACTTGTCTAGCACGAAAGAGTAATATTTTAGTGGCGGCATGGACGGCGTAATCTCCCGTGGATTAGTAAGTGCATCGCTGATGCAGTCGTTCGCGTACAGAGCTTCTCACTGCATAATTAGTCGAAACCCTTGAGAGCCGCAGTGCACAGCGTCTCGAGAGCTGATTTTGGCGCCTCGCCATACCCGTTATCACTTCCTTTATTTACTTTCAGAGCCGAAGCAATACGGAGAATATTTGCGGTTACGAAAAACATAATTACAAAAACAGCAACGCGCACATCATACCAGTTACTAAATAATCAAACAATGCGAGGACACTAAGCGCTTATCAGTTGTGAATGAGAAAGCATTAATGTCCAATTGAACGCCGCAATGAACTCCTCGCGGGCCAGCGAGCGCGTCGAATCGACTGGTGCGTTTTATCGCGACAACGTTAAGGGCCCCGTGTCGCAGAAAATCCGGTGTCGGCGTCGGCGTTAAGCATCGGCGTCTAGCGGAAATAATCCTGCCGAACGCATGGAGCAAAGAAACAGAACAGGAGAGGCCCTGACTAGCCCTGACGTCATGTTTTTGAAGCCGGAAGGGCAGCCATGTTGGTTTGCCACCTCCCTTTGCGCCTCCAATCAGGGGTTCCGCAGCTCGCCGGAGCAGATGGGCGCGAACTTTGAACTTGCATTGTTACGAGCCGCGGGAAGTGTGTGCTGCTGACGCGCGTCAAAACAAAGCCTACGAAACTTCTGTAGCAGTTTTAGTGAAGCAGACGCGCTCATGTGTTTTTCCGTGGCACGTTGAAGAAGACGACGAAGACCCTCGCCATGATTGCTTGAGTGTATCTGTTGCTGGCTGACACTAACACTCACTGACCCAAAACACAACTTTCAAGCTAACGCACCACACTCCAAAGTCAGCTTTTCTCGCGAACAAAGGCACTGCGATACAGACACCAGGCGGAACAATCTTATCTCACTTTTTAGAGACCGAGAGCAGCAGCGAAATCTTCAGGAGTGCGGTTGCTATGGCAACGTTGACACTTGGGGTACCCGTCCCAGTGTTCCTTTGGGAAAAACAGCACGTGACTTCCGCCACACGTTCTCCAATAGGTAACCTGTAAAACGAGCAATCGCAGGGAATTGTGCAACGTTGACACTTGGGGTACCTGTCCTAGTGTTCCTTTGGGAAAAACAGCACGTGACTTCCGCCACACGTTCTCCAATAGGTGACCCGTAAAACGAGCAATCGCAGGGAATTGTGGGCGTGCCGTCTTCTAGCAGCTTCCGGTTCGACGGACGAGGCGGTGGCGTCGGCGGCATGCCTGGCGCACGTGTTTTTCTACGCGGTTTTAACTTCCAGTCGTGCGAAGCTTTCCGTCCGCTTCGTCGACCAGCAATGTCGTACCGTTCATGCAGTTGATTTCTAGGTTTCAGTTCACTCTGGGCGCGACGATGACGAGCCAAGAAAGGCAAGGATACGCTTTCATTCATAAACGAACTCCGGTTTTCGTTTCGGTAGCATTTTTTTTTCTTTCTGCCAGGTTTAGCTCTACGACATTTGCCGCTGCTTGGACGCGCCGTCACTGACTGCTCTTCCTGCGGGTCAGTCAGACAGATGAGAAAGCTACATTTATCCGATAATTTATCAAGCGTATAGAAGCATTACTTAGAAAATTGGGTGCTGAGGTGATGGCTATAGCAGCCTGATAAATACTGCCCTGTCATCGTCGCTGTCACCGAAATCGTCACTAAAGGCGCAGCTAGCGTAATTAGAAAATGAAGTGCTGAAAAAGTTTGAGAACTGCGCGCTGTGAATTGCATTTCTTGGTCAAAACTCGAGGTTCATTTCAAGTGGTATGAAGTTAGAAGTTTTCTCTTTTTTGTCAACAAGACCTTTAATATGTCGGCGATACGGAATGGCCTTATTGCCGACATATAATACAGCTGCGCATTATCTCTATCTGTGTTCAAGGAACTAAGGTGGGTTAGTTGGTTACGAGTGTTATGTATGTATCTCGCTGTGTCCCGTGTAAATTTGCGCTGTAAACCTCGTTTCATAATACCTCTATATGTGCATGAGAGTACTGAAATAGTTCTGGTTGCCAGAGTCAATGTTAGAGAAAAATATCTTGGGGAATCATTCCGTGTCGGCCCTTACACAGCAAATCGCCGCCTGATAAGTGGCACTATACGTTCATTTTCTTTTTGTTCACGGATGGTCTCCGCCTTGTTACAGTTTTGGAAGTGGCAGCCATTCCTCTGATGCTTGTGCACAGCTGACTCAGCAAGGGTTGCTGAAAGGCAGTAGCTACATGTGTTGTCCTTTAACGCTTGAATTTGAGCAGCCAACGGCTGAACAGCCGACGATGGTTTTGCTAGGCACCTGCAACCGGGTAATCTTCGAGTGGGACAAAGCCGGACTGCAAGCGCATCAATAGGCTTCAATGGCGAAGCGGTGGCGGCGGCTGGGCTTCCTTGAGCCGAAAACAGCGAGCAGACGGCGCATCCCACAATCCCTCACTCTTTCACGGGTCACCTATTCTGATGGTGCTTCGCTGTACTTTTGTTCTAGGCAACATTGAGGGACATTTTGAAAACCGAGCCCTTCTAAATTTTAGACACGCGCACGCCTCGGGGAACAGCAAACAATTAATAAAATAAAAACAGGGCCTAGGGCCTTGGCATTTTGATATAAGACGGCTTAAATTGCTCCTCTAAAAATTTCTTCCCCGCAATTCATTTGTGTTTAAAAGTGAAGCTGACTTTAAGGGGATCAGTGAATGGTTGGTCTTTGTAAGCTAGCTTTACCACGCTGTGTGTTGCAGTGAAGCCTACTCATAAATAAATAATGTACTGCGAACGGAACCCGATAACGCTGTCGCGTTCCACTCTGAAAGGCGAAGCTTAAGCGTCTTCCAAATTTTTCATTTGGCCAAGGCGAAGTTAGAACGCAGACGAGGAACGCGCGGATAACAGGCTTGCCCTCTCCCCCTCGCGAACACCTGGCGCGCTAGTGCGGGTATCCCCTTTCACCCGCTCTGCTCCGTGCGCTCGTGCCGCGGCGTCAATGAGAATTTAGGGCCGCTGGACGCCGGATTTTTCGCTCACACAGCAGTCCGTTACGCATTTGCATTGCTTATAGATGCAACAAGTTGGCTCCAGTCTGTGCTTGGTTTCGAAACAAAGAATCGAATTTGATGCTGTCGCGACTATTGGACCCATCAGCCTTGAAATGATGGTCACCGTAAAATGAAACGTAAGGTGGAGAAAGAAAGAGACAATCACGTAGGTCTCTGTTGAAGGGATGAATTTCATGAAAAAGGCAATCCTTTCTTTTCTTAGTCGGAGAGAAACGACTTGAACAAGGACGAACACAAGGGAACGAAGGTGATGCGCAAACTGTTTATTTAAAATGCGTGGGCATGTGTTTGCACCTTTCACTTTGTCATTAAGATGTACCAACTCGACTAGCAATAGGTTCTGCTGAACGAGCTGTTAGCTTCTCCACTGACCAAGGCATACAAAAAACATATTTAGGCTTTGTCTGCACAACAAAAACTGGCGGCCACCACACACATCATCTCCTTCCCCTCTTCTTCTGGTCCTGTTTATCGTTCAGCCTTTTTAGTACTGCAGATGTCGCGCTAATGTTGCATTACTAAAACATGGCGTGTAACACTCGGGCTTGATAGCCGCTTTCGTTGATTGCTCCACGCGTACATAATCAAATTTCTTACATATACATCATACAAAAAAGCAGGTCTAAAAGCTTGTAGTCTTTCAAGTGCGCCAGTATCTTCCTCTTTCTTGCTGAAATTTGTAGCAAACGGTTTAAAAGGTCGTCGTTGTCGTGGGTCTCTCTCACAGTCATATGCAGCTCCCTTCCATGCCTTCACATGAGACACACGCACCACATAATACTCGTGTCTTCCAGGCGTCTGCTCGAGTCGGGTAACACTCTATAGGTGTCCGATGGGAGCCCCCCTGTCTGAACCAAAGGGCCTCTGTGCTTCTGTTGAGTCATTTTCGGCTCACCTGTAGTCTCGGCTGTGTGCGCGGCGCCTGAAGGCGATCTCTTCAAGTCTCCCACTTTAAACTTGATAGCGGGAGTCATGCTTTTTTCATCAAGGGCACTTTTATATTTTTCTGTTCCTTCAGCAGCCTCTTTATTTCTTCTCTACGCATGCAACTCCTCTAGATGGTGACATTCCTCAAGATCGCAAAACACTGTCAGACGTCGCAAGGCGCAACCATAGAACTGTGCATTATATCTTTCGTAGTAGGTGCAATGGAGTCTCACTGGACGCTTTGTTAAGTGTATTGCTTATGTTGCGTTTAAAATCCTTAATTCTTGCATACCAGTGCTTTCGCGACCCAGTCGTCATAGATGTAATTACTGATATCACTGCCCAATGCCCTCTTTCCACCTATCCATTGGCTATTGGGTGTCTTGAAAGATTCAATAGACGTTGTATGACTCGTTTTGTACAAAAAACTAAAATTTTTTTATGCAGACGCATGATTCTCGGTAAGTCACGATCCGATTAGAAACCCTCACTCTAGAAGGAATTCTTCAAGCACCTTCAGCACAAGGCAATGCTGAAGGCTCTTGAAGAACAGTCTGACATATTCGTTGAGGTTATCCACCCGAACGGAGAGGTACTGGCTTCGCTTGGAGTTTCAAACAGAAGTTCACAGATGACTCCAATGTAAGGTGATAAAAGGTTGTCTGCCGAATTCAATCTCGTTGAGCTAGCCTTGACCTGTGCATGCTGCTGTTGAGACTGTGGCTACGTGTCGCCTCACGTGCCTTTCCATCCTAGATACCTGCACAAACTCAACGCTTGCGCTTGTAGATGTGTGTGCCCTTTCCGTCGTCTATTCGTGAGGCTCAGCAACGCCTTTTCTTTCAACATGTCACTTTATCCCTGATAATCACTTAGGAAAACCGATGCCTCAAACGGGATCAGAGGCGCTAGCCATCGATCCGTGGTTTTGCTATTTGAATGTCTATCTTCGTTTTTTTTTTCAATACAATATCACTATTCACATTCGGATGGCGCTAGCGAAGCGGAGTGTGTAGTTCAGTTTGTCCACTGCTCTATTCGGGTCCTGCCACAAAGAAATTGCCAGCAATCCAGCATCGAGTACAGGAAAATTGGTCTTCATCCTTGCATGTGGCAGTAATGAAGGAGTACGGCACAAATATTCCCAGTTTTCTCTTATAGTCACCACTGTTGCTGAATTGCTGCGTTTTCTTTTTCTTGGCTGACTGCTGCAGACCGTTTCGCTAGTGGCATCGCAGGTGTTTTGCCCTGGAGCATTTAGATTTTGAGCATGCCGTGCCGCAGCCATTTCCAACTGATGTTAAAAGCAACAACCATGGAGCGTGGCACGCTCAATTCGAGTGACTGCCGTTCGACCACAAAAGCTTACATACTACGAAGAATTTGACCCTTAAGGATGTTTTCTCGTCTCTGTAGCTCACACTTTACACCCATAAGTAAGGGTGTTTAGCGAACTAACACATACATTTGAAAGTGTGATTTTTTTTCGGATTGTGCCTTTTCCCCAAGTGCGTTTTTAAAAAAAATCACACAAGGTTTTCTTTTTACAGCGATATCTTTTATCACCACTGTAGTCTTTCAGACGGCCGCATAAATAATCTCGAACTGTTGTCCGAGCCGTTTACAGAAAGATAAGGCGAAGCAAAACAACACCGCGCCACCTCAATTTCGACTGTGGACCTACAGATTTACAGTCGGAAGTGTTACTTCTCGACCACTTTACCGACACTACTACAGGGAATAATAAAGTGTCTTAGGAGTGCTGTACAGCCTTTAGCTGCTCATGGAGGCTGACGCCATGCTCTTCAATGCTTCAGTTTATTTATGAATCAGCACCAAGGTGAAACCAATTAAGCATAGATGTGAAGGGCCGGACAAATAAGGAGGAATAGCAACGGACAATGTAGTTGTGTCTTTTCGCATTACGACCGGGACGCCCGCCCCCACAATGAATACTTCCTTCTGAGCGGTAACAGACTACTCCGAAAATGCACCTGTGAACTTTTATTCCAACCGATACAGCACAATACAGCTTACGGCACATATTATTGCACCGACCCTGATGATATACCAGGAATAACATGCACATGAAGAACTATGATTGCCTGACACACTATGATTGGCTGACGATTGGCCGGTGATTCATAAAACAACACCGAGCTAAAGCAACACAAAGTCAGTGGCAAAAAGTCAAAGTCATGGTAGGAAGTAAGACAAAAAGCTATGTCTTTCCACTTAACCACCTGGGCGCCATGTATAAATGAAGCAGCATGATGACATCCATGGCCTACTGTGTCCATATGATGTGTTCGAACAATTACTTGCCGCAAACCGCTGGGAAAAGAACACGTATGGCTTTTTTGATTACTTGAAATGTTAAAGCGCCCGAGCAAGCTTAAATTATGCAAGGTGTATGTTTCACACAAAACATCCTTTTAGTATCGTGCTATTATTGAAAGGGTGTATTAGGGGTGTTTTGCTCATGAATGCACCCATTTTTTTAAATCTTCAGGGTGAGTTAGGTTGCAAAAAAGGTGTGTCAACGTCAAATCCACCCTCGAGAGGGTATTTTTTTCTGAGCGTGTAGCTTCCTGGGGAACATCGCTACAAAATATCGCTGATGGCATTCTCTAGGATAACCGTCAAAGTAGTTATTGTTTCCAGTGAGATAATAGTAATGCTCGGTGGTTGGTGCGCTGCTGTTGATAAGACAGCGTGAGGACAGGGTAATGAACAAAACGATGCTGACAAAGCCAAAATTTGAAAGAAGACGCGCAAGGAGCCAAATAAACAGGCATTAGAAAATTTTGCTCATGCGGTCGGGTTGCTGAATGCTCCTACAATACATTGAAACAGCGTGAAGGTTCGAGCAAGAAATCGAGTGTAGTCATATTTGCACGCGCAAGCACACATTGAATGAAATGTGCTACTTTCCGTGGTCACGTACTGGCTTTGCTGTTGCGTTGCTAAGCCCATGGTCACGAAATCAAATCTCCGCCGCAGCGGCTGCATTTCAATGGGGGCCAAATGCAAAAACTGGGCATCGGGTGCACGGTAAAGATAACCAAGTGGCCAGAATTATTCCGAAGTCTCCCACTACAGCGACCCTCATAATCATATCGCGGTGAATACGGCCCGTAAAAACTCAGAATTTAATTTTTCAATGAAGGGTGCTGCTGACAAGAACATTTCAGCTCAGGGTCGTTCATATTGCGGGAAGCACAGCATCCACTTTACAGTTAGTAAAATGTTAGCATTTCTTCTACCTAATGCAAAAATGTGCCATGTGGGCGCCAGTAACTAATAGATAGATAGTCTGATCTGTATTATACTAAATTAAAGCGCCGCTATGAGACCTTGAGTATAGAAATGAGGTGTTTTCCCCACATAGCGTCTACCTTGCGAATACCTAACTTTTCTGCGTATTCAATAGCACCACCGTATTGCTATTTGGTCATTCTTAGCGGGTTATGTGAAACGACGTCTTGATCCAACGGACGTCTCGCAGTCATCGCAGGTAAACTGTCATCTCCTGACCTGGGTTATCACCTTGTAGGTTTCTCGGGAATCCTTTCAGCCATATGCGCGTGCGACACCGACAGCGTGTCACGTACTTTTCCTAGGTCTTTTCACTGCATCCTTATAACATGAAATTTAAACGAACCTGTCTTGCGTACAATATGTCTATAAACTTGTAGATATCTGTGCGTACAAATAAATTTCGATGCAATGCTTTACAGGTGTAATAACAGACACGAGACAATAACCCGGGCTTCCCTACACCAGGAATGGACGTTGTGGCAGGTGAGCTACAGGCGCAGCAGATGTGTATTCGCAAATTTAATTCCTGCTGTTTTTCAAATAACATCCATGTCACTCTGCTATCCCAGATAGGGATCCATATTTCACGGCCCTTGTGCCCTCGCTGGCAACAATTATATACACACTATGTGCTTCTCGGCATGGCTCATTTGCACGCGTAAAAGAGCCTTAAAAAGGCTCCGAAATTCATCGTTTTAGGAAAGACATTAAGCATTCAGCATGACCTGATGGACTGCACAATCAAAAATGTGGGCATTGACAGAGAGGCGCGTGATAAGCAATGCCATGCAGGCCCTGACACTCCTTCAAGAAGGTGGGCGCAAAGGCTAAGCAGTGCTTTGCGACGTAAATAAAGATTATGTAGTTTCACACACCATTGGAAAAAATGAGTATATAATACCTAAAAATACCAATTTGCCGTATTTGTTAACTCACATTTCACGAATTCTGGCACCCGCAGAAAAACGCAGCAGTGTTGTTTTTTTTTCTCCAGGTGTGGATCCGTCACCGTTTGTGGCAGATGAGCTAGGTGAGCACCTGCTTTAATACTATTACGCATGTTAGGCTATTTGTCAAGAGCATGCATGTAGCCAAAAAGCAGCTTATTCAGACTTACAGCCAACCTTGAAGCTCAATCTTAGTTATTGCCAGTGATGCCCAGCGGGTGTTAAGTCTCACTGTATCCAGATGAGTGCTGTGTTCGCGTAATGAGGCTAAATCGGAAGTTGCGTAAATCTGAGCAACTTCACGTAAGTGTGAAGCAAGTGGTAATCGAATTTCGTTTAAATCCGCGGCTTTGTTTCAATACGCTGTAGCCAGCTAAACTGACAGCTTTGTGCACAACGGTCATCAAAAGTCTTGTTCCTATTCTGACGAAGTCGACAAAAAAGGCTGCTGCATGAATTCGGCACCGAAGTAGGGAAGAATTCAGGATACTTTGCGGTCCAAACAAGAGCAGGAAGCTTGGAAAGGCGATAGGAAGGATGTATGCACATACGAAATTAGTCACCACGACTATACATGATCCGTTTCGTTGCTTGTGCTCTAAGCTGAGTGTAACACGCATCTCCTGTCATACAGACATTCTCAAATCCTAGAATGCATCGTGCAATGTGTTCATTTTTTTCATGCGACACACAATACCATTCTCCCGACAGTGGAACAAACAAGCATGTCATTCGAAGTATTGTCACTTATATTGTCACGAGACCGTTGCCCAAGCGCGCGCCTCGGCTCGCGTGTGGATTTCGGCATATTTCCTCTTGTACGCGTATATAGACTCCTGTCAATACATAATTTCCCTCTCGCTTTCCTTGTTACATTTTGGTGGAGGTGGGAGGTAACGCCAGAACAACACCGAACTCCGCAGTGGACTCCACGTGTGGCCGAACGCAATGGCGACGCAGACTGGACTACTGGATAGTCAACGTGAATCACCTGCAGTTGCTTCGCCGTCTGCGACACCATCGGTCATCTTAGCGCAAGTTCGTGACCCCGGTGTGTTTACCGGAACTGGCAATGTCGACGTAGACGACTGGATAAGCTGGTACGAACGCGTCAGTGCCTCCAACCGCTGGGACCCGACGTTGATGCTGGCAAACCTTGTATTCTAACTGCACGACACAGCTCGCGCGTGGTACGACACGCACGAAGCGGAGCTAAGCTGGGACCTTTACAAGGAGAAGCTTCGGGATCTTTTTGGTCAGCCAGATGGTCGTCAGCGCTCCGCGAAATAAGAACTCGACTCTCTAGTGCAGACCACTACCGTATCCTACATCGGGTAAATTAAGGATATTTTGGACCTTTTAGGCAGGTCGATGACAAGATGTCGAAATCGGACAAGGTTCGCCACATATTGAAAGGAATCGCTTATGATGCTTTTTATTTACTCGTCTTCAGGAACTGCACTACAGTGGCTGACCTTACTGCAGAGTGTTGGTGGTTGGAGCAAGCGAAGAGCCGCCGCATCCAGTCGAGGTTCGTCCGGTTGCCTACCACCGCCGCTACTTCTTCTTGCCAGGACCTCCCGCTGCGTCGCCAAGCTCCTCCAACAGAAGACGTGGTGCGCATCATTCGACGCGAGATAGAGGCCGCTTAAACTACTGTTTTTTATAGTCGCAACCACGAATCTCGACCAAGCATTGCGCTAATTCCAGCGGTTGTGCCCCCGGAGTTGGAGGACTCTGGTGTTAGGCATGTTTGTGCATTCAGTCGTGCGGCCGTAGAGCCGTCCCTCATTCGACCCCGGGAGCCCTCTTGTCGCCGATATCGCGACCGAGCATAGCGGCGTACACCTGATGACAAGCCGATCTGCTTCAACTGCAGAGAAATTGGCCACATTTCTCGCCACTGCCACAATCGGACGTATCCACCGTATTGGTCCTCCCTGACCAACAGCCGTCAGGATTCCAGATACCCAACATTTGGGTAGGGTTCTCAAATGAATCATAATGACGCAACCTCGCCCGCACGGAGTTCCAGCCGTTCTCCGTCGCCACGTAATCGTCGGTCACGCTCCCCACTACTTCGTTGGTCCCCATCGCCCAATTCCGCTAGAGGCTTCTCGGGAAACTGAAAGGTGCAGCGCCCGGAGTTGCCGCTGCATCGCCTGCCCGACCTGAAAATCGTCTTTTGACCGTGCCCACAACTGGAAACCTCTTGGTCGTTGAAGTAGATGGTGTGAAAGTGTCGGCGCTAATTGACCCAGGCGCACATATATCAGTCATGGGTTTGCAGCTTCGTCATTGTCTCCGCAAAGTGCTCACGCCTGCTATACCGGCTGCCTGACGAGTCGCCGACGGCAGTACACCATTCGAATGTGCCCCGCCTGCATGAGCATCGCTGGACACAATGTCACAGTTCTGTTTGCCGTCCTGGACCAGTGCCCTTACGAACTCATCCTTGGTAATGATTTCCTGCCGTGCCACTCAGCCCTCATCGATTGTGCCGCCTGTCTCCAACAGTTGGAACTCCTTTTGCCCCAAGATGCCACCGATAAACCACTTGCGCACCTTGTTGACGCTGCAGGTATCAGGTCAGACGCCGACAAGGTTCGTGCTGTGGTCGATTTCCCCGTACCACGTTCCATTCATGACGTTCGCAGCTTTGTTGGCCTCTGCTCGTATTTTCGTCGTTTCGTGAGATATTTTGCAACTATCGCCCAGCCACTTACCGAACTCCTCAAGAAAGACGCGTTTTTCTCCTGGGATCCTTCACAAGCTTCAGATTTTACCACGCTGATAACCCTGCTTACGAAACCCCCTATTCTGGCTCACTTTGATGACTCCGCCCCTACGGAGGTCCGCACCAATGCCAGCGGTCATGGCGTATGCGCTGTTTTAGCACAACATCAGCATGGACACGACCGAGTGATAGCTTACGCCAGTCGTCTTCTTTCGAGATCCGAGCAGAACTACTCCATCACCGAGAGGGCATGTCTCACTCTTGTCTGCGCCGTCGCAATATTTTGACCCTACCTCTACGGCCAACAGTTCTCTGTTGTCACTGACCACCATGCAATATGTCGGCTTTCATCCCTGAAAGATCCAACTGGCCGCCTCGGTCGCTGGGCTTTGTGGCTGCAGGACTACTCTTATTCTGTCATTTACAAGTCTCGTTGATTACAACAGGATGCAGACTGTCTAACCCGTAACCCGATGGACCCACCCGACTGTGAATCCAGCGACACTAGCGACACAATCCAGCGCCTTTGTCATGCAGATCTCTAACCTCACTTATATTGGAGATGAACAAAGGGGTCATGTCGAACTGCAACAACTTAATGCACGGCTGGAGTATTCGCCTTCAAATGCCGACCTCCATATGTTTTTACTTCGGGACAGAATACTGTGCCGTCGCAGTATGTTCCCTGACGGCCCCGGGGTCCTGCTAGTTATTCCGGAACAGCTGCGGCCGACCGTCATTGCTAAACTTATGAAGTACCCATGGCGGGCCACCTCGGCGTATCTCGAGCATACGACCGCTCGCGCCACCGATTTTACTGGTCCGGCATGTATCAGTCGGTGCACCAGTACGTCGCTTCATGCGAGCAATGCCAACGCCGAAAGTAGCCCACAATTTCCCCTAGTGGTCCTCTTTAACCCCTGGACATCACGTATGCGCGTTTCTTCCGCGTCGGTATCGACGTGCTTGGCTCTTTACCACTGTCTTACTCTGGCAGCAAATGGATCGCCGTCGCAACAGAATACGCCACATGGCCAATATATTTTTTATCCTGTTCTTATTGAAAAAGTTCGGTGAAAGGCAATGTACCAAAAGGCAAGACGGAGATCGGCACGCAGCTACAAGAAGCCTGTTTGTAATCATGCAAGGAACATGGTAAAGTGCATGTCATGTATGAGCCCCTCTTGGCCTAAATATGTTCGCCTTTTAGGGGGGAAGCACCTTAGGGCCGAGCCTTGTCCCTTGTAGTCCGTAGCTCTGGTTGGCATGGAGACCGCTATGTATGTATTATATATGCATATATATATATATATATAGTATATGTACGCCAAGCTCCGCCTTCCGCTTCCGGTTCCACTTCCGGCTTCCGGAGAACGCTTCCCGCGTTTTGCCCGAATGATCCCCCGGTGCTTCGCCCACTCATCATCATTCACTTCGTGGATATGCGGTGTTTTTTTTATTATGCAGGTGTTTTTATTATATTTAACTGCCTGCTTTTCGACGAAAACAAGAAGCGGCATGAGAATACGCTAGAGTGTTTTCGCGGAGGATGGAGGGGGTGGGTGAGCGCTGACCTTCGTCTTTTGGTCTTCTGGCTGCTGCCGCTGCCTTTAATAAACTGGGTGTGCACTCACGGTGACGGGATGCCACATCTTCCTTGTCACCTTATTCATAGGAGCTCTGTACCAGTGCAATAAGCCGCACTATATTTGTGTTCGAATATCCCTTGCACTCACACTTAATTCCTGCAATGACAGCGCTGTAATGCGTCGGGCCCTTGGTAGGCATCTTATGTAATTTTTTATACTGTGTATTTATACTCACCGCCAGAGGACAGTGAATAACAGACGTGTTGCACATGGGCTCCCGATTTTTGGGCTTCTCTCCCCGGAACAAGACCAGCAACGAAGCCAAGTTTTGCACTGGTGCAACCGATTAGGCGAGACAAATCGGCTTACCCAATTTCGGGTAAGTCCACGTACTTTCAATATATTAAGACGACCGCAAACCTGCCCAGTTAAGCCTAACGCCAAAGCAGCTCCCGCAATCCCATCGGAAGAAACGCCGTCATGGCGCGCACCACGTGAGCACGAGCTCACGAGCGCTCGCCGCGCCGCGGCGAACAGCCCCTACGACGAGCCGAGAGACAGCTGCAGCAAGCGAAATGTCAAAGAACCAGAAAGAAGATGAGGCAAATGTAGTGCAAATGGACCGGACGGAAGAAAACACCAGGGAAGATATCTGGAATTATGACGCAGTAAGCGGCAGAACAATCGAAGCGGAAAGCGCCTGGATCACGAGAAATAAAAAGGGCAAGAAGGACACCGCGAATATAAAGACGCCAGCAAAAAACAACCAACGAGCAGCCGTCCAATCAAGCACCGTCACAGCAAGAACGCAGACCCAGGATGCCACTCCTGCCACTAACGACTTTAAGACCATCTACCGCCCTCAAGCAGGTCTCGGCCTCGCCAAATTGAGCACCGTCGCCGTCAAGCACACCACTGAGAGAGCGAGTGGGCTATCGCAGCAAGACTTCATTTGTCAACAAGTGACAAATTACGCGTGCAAGTACAGAGAATCAAAAATTTAATCATCGCAAGCACGGCCCACCAAAGACGCCAAGATGCTGGTCAGCATCAACAGAATACAGCTTGGAGGCACTGATCACAACGTCAAATGCAACACACGAGCCCCGGACGACGTCTCCAGAGGCGGCATCAATGGCCTCATACCTGGAACGAGCACCGCAGAACTCATGGCACGAATTCGAGCACCGGCAAGATACATTGTTCTTCACGCTCCAATGATGCGTCAGTCGACCGCGGCAGTCGTATTCTTCAAAGAACCGTACGTTCCCTACTACATCATCTCCCCGAGTGTTGCCTGCTACTGCAGACCATATCCTAAGTCAGCGCAGTACTGCTGCACCTGTGGCAACACGGGACAACGTCAAGACGTCTGTCCGAGACCAATCCCGGATTTGTGTTACAAATGCGGTAAACCGGGCGACCACAAAACCACGATTGCAAACCCGCCTGCAAGCTCTTTGGAGAAGGGCATGAAAATGTAAGTACAGGGTGCAAGTAGAGACTGAAGCCAAACCCACCACCCTACAATATACGGCAACAGCGCCTCAACAGGTTCCAAGAAAGAGACAAGCGCTGGACTTCCAGCAGTGAAGAGTTTCTGGAGTTGGTCACCTCGGTGACCTGCTCGAGCGGTGTCAGTGCAGGCAGCTCACCAAGGCGCAGCAGGTCCAAGTCAGTACAGCGAAATTAAACAAACTACTCCGCAGTCAACAGAGACAGCAAGAGCTCACTGATCAAATGCTCCAAAAATGCAAGAACAAGAACTCACACACAAGCTGCATCAACAATGCCAGGAGCTCAAAAGCATAAATAGCCAATCGGGAATGACGCTGAGCAAGGCGGACGTTGAAGCGATAGTAGACGCAAGGTGCCAGATATTTCATGAAGCCTCTATGAAGAACATTCCCGCAACGATGGAAAAAATCGTCCGATCAGCAGACAAAAAAAAACAGCCGCAAGCTTCAAAAACAAGATCGCCACGCTAAACGCCAAGATTGATGGGATCACGCCACAGCTCAACAATTTTATCGCGCATGTAAAGAACCACTACGTCACCAAGACACAGATTGACATTTCGCTGAACACGACTCGGAAGAAGGCGCGGGCGAACAGCTACATCGACTCTCGCTCCGTCTCGCCCACTCGCGATCGCCGACGCGATTTCGAATCTCAACGATGATGACTCCTAATCACAAGACAAACTACCAGCATTAAACTATACGCATATGGCAATGAAACTGTCGATCGTACCACCCTCGACGCGCCAGCCTGCAAGAATTCGACAAGCTGAATCAACCCCCCCCCCCCCCCCGACGTCATAGCACTACAGGAAACCAACACGCAAAATGTCCGACTGCAAGGGGACACCATTTATGCACAAACCCAGCTCACTGCCATACTGGTAAAAAAAAACTATCACAGCGTAAGAACACGACGTAGAGAACGACCAGACAGAATACACCCTAATCGAGGTTACGGCGTGTATAGCCCCTCTCGGTGCAAGTTGCTGGACTTCGATGACTTTGTACGAAAGCTCAAGAAGTCCACGAATGGCCATCAAGTAGTAACGCCTCGCACACGACATGGGGCTATCATACCACCACGAGGAAGGGTGCTAGGGTACACGATGCTGTGCAGCAACACAGACTCACCTTCTGAATTATCCTCTCCAGACCACGAGAATTGGAAACAGCGTCTCCATGGACGCAGACCCTAATCTTACCTTTACGGCGGACGTCCCCTGGGCAGAGTGGAGTCGACTTCCGGAAACCCTAGGTAGCGATCACCATATGCTCCAATTAGATTAGCACACACCCGTAACAGACCAATACCGGAATTTTACGGCTACCTGAACAGAAATCCTTTAGGGACAACCTAGATTACGTAAAAACTATAACCGACATTTACGAGTGGCTCAAAAATCTACTAGGTGCAGCAGAACGCCACACCAAGATCATACAACTCGATACCGATACGCCAGTGGTATAGCGCATCTCATCCACATCTAGGAAGCCAGAAGCGGCCTCCTCAAGAGATGGAAGCGACAAAAGCTCAACAGGAAGCTGAAGACACGCGTCGCTCTCCTTACCAAGCAGGCTCAAGATTGTGCAGACAAACTCGCCAGGCAGAACTGGCACGCTTCCTGTGATAAGCTACAGGGGACTCAGCGCACCAGGAGGACTTGGCACCTCCTGCGCGCACTTCTAGCCACTGAACTTACCAAAGCGAAACAGAAGCAACATCTCCATATACTTACCCACAACCACGGCGGATCAGGAGAACACCTTCTCCAAGAAATACAAAAGGAACTCTGCGGAGACGCACCTTCTCGCGCGTCAACTCGCAGCAAAGAATATGCCGAAAAACCGAATCGAGAACTCGACCGATTCTTCACACTGCCCGAACTCCACGTAGCCCTATCCAAGCCGACTAGAAATACCAGCCCCAGCAAAGAGGGCATCGCAAAAAAAAAACATCTACGCAACCTACTGCAGCAGGCCACCGCTTCTCTCCACCGGTACTACAACGAGTGCTGGGAGAAAGGAGAAAGTACTCATGCACGGAAGCACTCGGAGATCACCATGATCCCGAAGCCCAACAGACCTCTCAGCATGGATAACCTACGCCCGATCTGCCTCACCTCGTGCCTGGGAAAGCTCTTCAAACATCTGGTGCACGATTGCAATATCCTGTACCTCGAAGATAACGGCCACCTACCGGGCACCATGTTCGGCTTCAGGCAGCACCTCTCAACGCAGGACATACTCTTACAGCTTGAAAGAAGGCCTCCTCGATCACCTTAACAGTCGAAGCAAATACTGCATATTGACAGCAGACGTCAAGGGAGCATTTGATGACGTCAGCCACTACGTGATCCTCAACAACCTCGAAGGCACCGGCTGCGGCACTGGGAGCTACGCGTAAGTCAGAAACTTTCTGACTGAGCCACACGGCCACCATCGGGATCTGCAACATCCGCAGCGAAAGCTTCCAACTTCCAAACAGAGGCACCCCGCTAGGGTCGGTCATTACACCGCTACTGTTCAACGTGGCTATGATCAAGCTATCCAAACTCCTCGATACCATACTAGATCGGAATGACGCGATGTACGCTGTTTACATCACGCTCTGGACCAGAGCTGCGAACACAAAGAAGGCATGAAAGCGCCTTCCAAGAAGCCGTAAACGCCATCGAAAGCTATCTCCGAAACTGTGGCATCCACTGCGCCCCCGAGAAGTCTGAGTACCTCTTCACGAAAGCAAGCAAGAGATGCAGGCCACCCAGCTACGAACAGCCCGACCCCACCGTAACCCTCAACGGGACACCAATCCCGAAAGTCGATACTCCACGAATACTTGGCCCCCGCATCCACATGGACGGATCGGGAGCGGCCAGCCTACCGAGACTACAACGCACCCTTTAGCCACTCACGCACCTCGTCAAGAGAATCTCAAGCCAAAGAAGCGGGCTCAAGGAGCAAGGCGCGCTAAAAATAATGCAAGCACTGCTCACTAACATCATCACATACGGTATGCGGTATCTGGCTTTAAAGAACGCAGAAGTAGAAAAGATCAAAATTATGATAAGGAATGTAATCAAAGTCGCCCCGGGACTCACCCCTCCCATGGCCTCTACTAAACGTCTCCTTAAGATGGGCGTCCACAAGACGTGGCAAGAGCTCGTCGAAGCGCACAAGCACAGCCAACTGGAACGACTTATACTCACAGCCGCTGGGAGATCAGTACTCCGACATCTCAACTACAGCGACACGTACGTCGCAGGCACGGAAAAGAAAGAACGAATCCAACCGGACGTTCGAGAGTCCCTCTGCATCACACCCGTCCCGCGCAAACATACCTCCCATATACCACAAGAGTAGAAGGCGAGCTAGAGCCGACGCTATTAAAATAAGATTCAAGCAAGACCACCGACGCGGCCAACTATTCACATCGAAACGTGTACGCTCTAAGCGTCGTAGACTCCCAAGGCTGTGTATTAGCATCGGCAACCGTCAAGGCGCGCAACCCGGAAACGGCGGAAGAAGCGCCAATCACTCTCGCCACCACCACATGCACAGACGCAGCAGTCATTTTCACCGACTCTATGGCCGCCTGTAGAAACTTCTCGAGGGGCCGAATCTCGGCTGATGCACTCAAGATACTAGAACGACGAAGTACTCCGCTCCCGTACAACTGCGTAACGTGGGTACCCCGACACGAGGGACTAGAAGGGAACGAAGTGGCCCACGCCGCTGCCCGCGAGCACGTCAGCCGGGCTCTACTCGCCCCTCACGTTCCACGACCCGCGACAGAAGAGGCGGAAGCTGTACCCACCAACATTTCGCCGATTATCAACACTACAGGCTCGCGCGCCAGATGTACCCTCCACCGCCACAAAACTCGGCAGAGAAGAAAGCGTGATCCTCAGACGCCTACAAAGCAACACGCACATGTACATTCACGGAACGATAATGTACCGCCCCTACCCGACGCTCCACGGCTACCTCTGGCCACTCTGCAACGTTCCCGACACCCTGGCACACTTGCTCCTGGAATGCCCGTGGCATGAAGACTACGAAATGCAACCGGAAACGGACGCGAACTGAGCACGACAAGCAAACGAAGACCAACTAGTCGAAACTTGGGAGGCGAAGCTCGGCTTCGGGGTCCACCTGGAAGACCAACGACAAATTGTCGCCTGGGCCAAGAGGGCAGTCGAAGCCAGAGGGTTCCTGGACTAAGGAACCTTCCCCTCTCAGGGGAAGTTCCTTAGTCGGTGAGATTCATTGAAATGGGGCACATACCCCGTTATTCAAGCTCGCGTGATACATTGCTTGTGATACTGGGCCTCGCTCGGGACACTGTTTCATCAATAAACGTTGCTTTCTCTTTCTCTTTTGGGTGCAACTACAATATGCAATAGCACGATTTGGACGGCATGGGTCAGCGCCAACAGAATTACTCTAGTGGATATGTGCCCAAAAGACAAAAACCCAAAAATTATCCATCGTAAAATTCCAGGTGTGTTTCTTCATCTGGGATATTGTATTAACAAAAAAACTACTTTTTTAGCTGATAACTGCAGAAAAAAGTTCCCGCAGACACCGTCTCACTCTGAGTGCCGACGTAAATGCTAACAGCATTGAAACAACGCATTGACCCACCATACTGCCACCGCCAAAACGTGTCATGTATCAGGCGTGTCCTCTCTGGTGCATTCCTCGGCATACGCGGCTCCATTTCGTGGCGCCGCTGCGAAGTCCGTGCGAGGCGGGTGTCTAAAGATGTACGTATTCAGAAAAGCTTGTTTAAATATATACGAAGTGGGCTCGATTCCGGGAAGCACCAAAAACTTTTTTAATATTGTTTTGTCCATCTAAGAGCAGCACGTACCCATCAGCACAAGCTCAGGGACCCAAGTTGGAGTCGGTGAGATTCATTGAAATGGGGCACATACCCCGTTATTCAAGCTCGCGTGAACGAGGTTCATCGAAGAGTGGCACATTCCCTCTATTACAAAGCCATGCCGTGACCCAAGTTGACGTGCAATAGGTTCGATACTGGCAAGGGCAAGCACCGCGAACGGGGGGAAGTTATCACCGAAGGCTAATCGCATTAGAACGTATCTCATGGCTATTATCGAACACCGTTCTCTCAGCACAGCAGCCCAATGTTCTACCCATTATACCACGGACTACCCAGGGATCTGAGTTGACGTAAATTAGGTTAAATGCGTGCAAACAGACACACAAACCGCGAACTGGCTGAAGTTCCAAAAGAATGCTAATCGCATTAAATAGACACTGAATGAAAAAAAATTCTACAGACCCAGTGCACATTTTCCAATGCGAAGTGAAGCTTTTGCGAAATGGAGAATGAAATACCTTAAATTTGCCTATTTGCTTCCCGCTTCATTGCGCAAAGGAAACTGGTGTACAAGCATACGCTCTCGCCCACCTGTGTTGCGCAGTGTAATAACTCTTATAGTGTCTTGTATTTATTATTGCGATAGCAAATATATGGACACTCCTGGCACATCTCCGCCGTCAGTCCAGCTCTGCCGGAGCGTGACAGCACCTCAGCGACTGTGCCTTCGTCACGTCAGCCGGGGCATCCGTGACGCCGGACACCAGCGACGACTGAACACGACCGGATTGCGACGACGGACCACAGACCGGGTAGCGACGATATCCGCCACGATGTCGCCTTGATGTTCCGCAAAAGTCCAAGGGCGATAACATCGTAACCGCGCGCAATATGCTTTGTGTGCGAGTGAAAGCTTGCGAGGGTGAGCCGAATATGGTGGCTCGATCTCGCGCACGCAAGGGAGGAAGGCAGGGAGGAAGCGCGCCGTCTTTCATCGTGCACAAGACGCCGGGGAGGGGGGAGGAAAAGGCGTTCTACTCAGGTGGCGGCTGCATATTAGAAATCAATAACGCAACGCACATTACAAGGTCGACACTTCTTCACAATCAACTTTACTGTGATTTGAAATGTTATAAGCGTCCTCGGTTTTGGAAACAGCCATTGCTCGTCTGCTAACAATCACCGTCGTGTTTTTTAGGCGCTGACGCGTCGTCATCCTCTGCGCATCTAAACGCACAGTGTCACTAAGGAATACAGCCTCGCCTTCACTCCTCGTGGCATTGCTTGTGTTAGTGTCGTTTTGCAAGTATTGGACAAGTAACGAATATATAATCTGTCGGCTACTTTACCGATTGACGCTATTGCTTGGGCTATGATTTTGGCTTATTCAAGTTGCGCTGGGTTGTCAAGTACTGATTTTCCTTCTTTATTATTTTCAGGTTTGGAAAACAGCCCCTTAGATGAACGTAAGAATTCGAAGAAACAACATAAATTCCTTCTAACTATTGAGTACTTGAACTTCTTCCACAGCAATAACATCTACAATCTTGTCTGTATTATGTGAGCGTTCACATAATAAGTATACTGGCCACAATGGCGCAACAAAAAAACGGCTCGCGCAGTTTTGTTTTGATTTCTGAACAGAAGTGGACAGGAGTGCTTTCCGCTGGCAAAAAAAAAACGGTAGTTAGTCTTTACCATATCCACTTTACAATGCTTTCGCATCTGTCACAAGCACCTGCAAGGCTTTCCATGAATTCTGTACCAGAATATGGCAATATGCGATGAATACGCAGGAATTTAAAAACTCAATAATAACGCCGCTTCTAAAAGTCGGACAATCTCTCGCACCACCCGGAAGTGAGCAACCTATCACCCTCACAAGCTTTTTGGCAACATTTCGTGCAAACATCATGAATTCGAAACTGGTATTCACCCTTGAAGCACGAAACATAATAAATAATCACAAGTGTGGGTAGAGATGGAGCTGTTGAGCAGCTGACCACTTCGTCTGACTCGAACGCAAAATGAGCGATGTATTTGTGACTCCAAGCAAACGCTCCCAACCTAGCGGCCGCACCGAAAAACAACCGATCGAGATTTAAATTTAAGCGAAAGAGGGTTTCCTATCACGGCATGCGCTGAATGACTCGTAGTTCTCAAATCGTCCTCATGCCACCGCGCAGAAGCCCGAAAATGATAAAAAGGTGGATGTCGAAAGAATTTTGTCGTGTACCATTATGCGTGTCATCGCAGTGGAAAGACAGCAATCCATGATTTCATATCTTCCCGAAAGAAAGAGACGACGCGCATCGAAGAGTGACTTTGATAAGGAACTTCCGCATAGGGAAAAGACGACTGACGCTATATATGCATATGCCGGTCTGTTCGAAGCACTTCACTCGGAACGACTTCTTTCTTCGCGGCGAGTAGATCATTGCTTCATTTTTCTTCACATTGAACATCCTGCTCGCATTTTAATCGCACCCTGTACTTTGTTTACAGGCGCACACTTTAATAAATTATAGTGATGTACCCTTAAGCTTACAGCGGTGGCCTGGAGCAGAGATAGAAAACCTAACTTCTAATCTGAAGGTCGTGAGTTCGAATCCTCCTCCAGCCCACTACATTTTCAGGCATGGAGTGGCTCCTCACACCTGGAAAAATACACATGTTGCCGAGAGCTAGTGCCCCTATACTAGTCCAGGTGCACCCATAGTTAGGAAGGCCCACTATGCTTCAATAAAGTCGCTCCCTCATCAGAACAGAAATTGGCCTCCCTGGTGCAGTATTCGGCCACTACCCCCTCATCATCATCAGCCGATATCTATGTTCACTGCAGGACGAAAGCCTCACCCTGCGATCTCTAATTACCCCTTTCTTGCGCTAGCTGATTACAACTTGCGCCTGCAAATTTCCTAACTTCATCACCCCACCTAGTTTGCTGCCGTCTTCGACTGTGCTCCCCTTCTCTTGGTATCCATTCTGTAACTAATCGTCCACCGATTAACCATCCTACGCATTACATGGCCTGCCCAGCTTCATTTTTTTTCTTAATGTCAACTAGAATGTCGGCTATCCCCGTTTGCTCTCTGATCCACAGCACTCTCTCCTCTCTCTTGCCGTTAGGCCTAACATGTTTCGTTCCATCGCTCTTTGTGTGGTCCTTAACGTGTCCTCGAGCTTCTTTGTTAACCTCCAAGTTTCTGCCCCATATCATAGCACCGGTAGAATACAATGATTGTACAATTTTCTTTTCCAACAACAGTGGTAAGCTCCCAGTCAGGATTTGGTAATTCCTGCCGTATGCACTCCAACCCAATTTTATTCTTCTTTAAATGTCCTTCTCATGATCGGGGTCCCCTGTGAGTAATTGACTAGATAAACGTACTCCTTTACATACTCGAGAGGCTGACTGGCGATCTGAATGGTCCCGCAGGGGCGTCTGCGTCAGCAGGCGTTTGGTGTGTTGCGACACCACGGACCCGAGCACATGGGGGTTGGACCCTCCCGCGTGTAGCGTGCGCGGCTTAGCCGTGTGTGGGGAAAGGGGGATCCTGGGGGTTGAGCCGATGCCGGGTGTTTGGCCCTTTAAGGCCCCCCGGCGGAGGCAACACACCCCTTTGGCCTCGGCTTCACATAGACGGCACCCCCGGACTGACCCACCCGGGGGAAATCGGTAGTTGCCTTTTCCTATCCTCCTCTTCAATCTTCGTCTTTTTCTCTCACTTTCAATCTTTCCTGTCTCCTTCTTACTTCTTATATTTTAATTTTCCAGGCAGCTAGGGTTAACCTTGTGTGAGATAGCCAACCTTGGTTATATCACATCTGGTTATAGTGGTTGTGTACAGCTGGCGTTGGCAGGTCTTGTTCAGAACAACCCTGTCGCGTCCCCTTGTTGGGCTCCGCGGTGGGCGGCTGGCACCGCTGCCGAAATCATTTTAATCTGTATGGCATCCTCATACCCCAAACTCCCTGATCGCCCTCTTTTTAAAAGAGGGCGCACCGATGAATCCTTGAACTTCTTCGCAAAGACCACTGAAACTTTCCCACGTTTCCACGTGATTCATTGTGAAAACACTGACAAAAAAGCGACAAACATCTCACCCTTCTTAGTGTCAAAATGTCTCACGGAGGTCATTGGAAGTGGCTACAAAGCCACCAAGATGGCTAGTGGTGACCTTCTGATTGAAGTAAAAAGCAAAATGCAGTACGAGAAACTCACAAACCTGGTGGCATTTGGCGATAAAACCATATCTGTCAGCGCACACCGAACAATGAACACCGTCAAGGGTGTGGTTTCAGACAACGACCTCATGGATTTGACTGATGAAGAACTCCTGAATGGATGGAAAGAAGAAAACGTTATAAATGTACAACGCATAAAAATCAGGCGCGACAACGAAGAACTACCAACCAAACACATAGTACTTACTTTTGGCTCTAGCACACTCCCAGATGCCCAACACTCCCAACTCGCCCAACTTTCAGTACTTTTGCAATAGAAACAGGCTACCTTAAACTGCGTGTAAGACCTTACATTCCAAATCCACGACGTTGCTACAAGTGTCAGAGGTTTGCCCATGCTTCTCAACGCTGCCGAGGACAACTAACTTGTGCGAAATGCGCTGCAAAAGATCACTCTGCTGATGAATGTACTGCTGAGGCCCATTGCGCAAACTGCGATGGCAGCCACCCTGCATATTCCAGATCTTGCGCAGCCTGGAAGAAAGAAAAAGAGATAATTACGATCAAAGTCAAAGAGATTATCACTTTCCGGGAAGCACGACAGCGTCTTTCGCCTTCATTTTCAACGAAAACTTCTTTTGCCGAAGTGGTGCAACAGGGGGCAGCATCACGACGGACCCCGGCGGTCGCCCAAGGTACGCGCAGCGTACTGAGGCGACTACCACCCGCCCCCATGGTGGGAGCAGCTAAGGCTGCCCTGCCCTTCTCGAAATCGGCCACACCAGAGGCCTCCACTAGCGCTGGCAGCAGTCATCGCAGCTCAGAGGATAAGGAGGACCGATCGGCCTCCGGGCTGGTGAGGCCACAGCCTTCGTGCCTCGAGGCGAAGGCTACACGACGTACACATCGCTCGTTAGAGCGAGTGTCCAGCGCTTCGGAAGAGGCTATGGACACTACTCCAAGCAAGGTGGTGCAGTCAGCACCTAAAGAGCGGCCAAATTCTTTGGACCGCTCTAGAAAAGACAGAACCAAAATTACAGGGCCGCAACCGGCTCTGTAGGCTAAAACATGTTCTTCTTCGTACACACAGCACCAATTTACCTTCACTATGGACACGCAAATTATGCAGTGGAACGTCAGAGGCCTTCTTAGGAAGCTCGACGATATCCAAGAACTCCTTTACCAACACAATCCAAAAGTGCTGTGTGTACAGGAAACACACTTAAAATCAAAACATACAAACTTTCTCCGACAGTATGTTACGTTTCGTAAAGATCGCGATGGTGCTCTCGCATCATCAGGCGGTGTTGCCATCATAATACACAAAAGCATAGCATGCCAACGTTTGCAGCTACAAACGCCCCTTGAAGCAGTGGCAGTTCGACTTGTTCTTCTAAACAAACTCATCACCATTTGCTCGCTTTACATACCCCCACATTACCACTTACACAAACATGAATTTCAGTCCTTTATAGACGAATTGCCAGAACCTTATCTTGTTCTTGGCGATTTCAATGCGCAAAGCAGTCTGTGGGGCGACTCTCGTATCGATGCACGCGGTCGTCTTGTTGAACAATTTCTTTTCTGGTCTGGTGCGTGCCTCCTGAATAAAAAGGAACCTACATTTTACTGTATTGCAAACAGAACATTTTCTTCTATTGATCTGAGCATAGCTTCCGCGTCTCTATTTTCTGAACTTAAATGGGAAGTTACCAAAAATCCTTACGGGAGCGATCACTTCCCAATACTACTGAGAACAACCAAAGAAAATGAGTCCTCACCACAAGCCCCTCGATGGAAGGTTGATACAGCCGATTGGGAGAAATTTCGAACTCTTACTAGTAGTATCTCCTGGGCTGACATGTCTTGGTTAGTAATTGATGCTGCTGTGGAGTATTTCACTACCTTTATAATTGATGCCGCTTCTAAATGCATATCCCAAATGAGTAGTTTGGCATGCAAACGCCGTGTCCCATGGTGGAACGACGAATGTAGGAGCGCTCGTAGGAAACAGAACAAAGCGTGGGGGCTGCTACGTGAGTATCCTACTGCGGAGAATCTTGTCAATTTTAAAAAGGTAAAGTCCCAAGGCAGGAGAACGCGCCGACAGGCCAGAAGAGAGAGCTGGCAGAAGTTTTTATCAGGTATAAACTCGTATACAGATGAATCCAAAGTCTGGAACAGGGTAAATCAGGTAAGAGGACGACAAACATATTCACTCCCTTTGGTAAGCACACAGGGCGACAGCTTGGAAGACCAAGCGAACTTCCTGGGGGCACATTTTGAACTTGTGTCCAGCTCATCGCAGTACTCGGAAACATTTAAACGATACAAAGCCAGAATAGAAGGACAGAAGCTGGAACGAAAATGCAAAAAACACGAGGCATATAACGAACCATTAAGATTAGCTGAGCTACAGGCATCACTAAACTGCTGCAATAATTCTGCACCAGGTGCTGACCGTGTCATATATGAAATGCTGAAGCACCTTCCCCATGAAACACAGAAAATCCTCCTTTCCCTCTACAACGCTGTATGGTCTTCCGGCGAGATACCGTCTGCCTGGAAAGAGGCCATTATAATTCCTATCCTGAAACAGGGCAAGGATCCATCGTCTGTTTCGAGTTACCGGTCTATAGCACTAACTAGCTGCCTCTGCAAAGTCTTCGAAAAAATGATAAACCGCCGCCTACTACATTTCCTAGAATTTAACAAACTGCTTGACGCATACCAGTGCGGTTTTCGCGAGGGTCGATCCACCACTGACCATTTGATACGTATTGAGGCGCAGATACGCGAAGCTTTCATTCACAAACAGTTCTTTCTGTCTGTATTTCTAGACATGGAAAAGGCCTACGACACCACATGGCGGTTTGGAATACTGAGAGACCTCTCCCACTTTGGTATACGTGGTAATATGTTAAATGTGATTGAGAGTTATCTGCTGAATCGCACATTCCGTGTTCGAGTTGGCGATGCTTTATCGCGACCTTTTGTGCAGGAAACCGGAGTGCCGCAGGGTGGGGTGCTCAGTTGCACTCTCTTTATTATAAAAATGAATTCCTTGCGTCTATGCATCCCACGCAATATGTTTTATTCAACGTACGTCGATGATGTACAGATTGGATTTAAATCGTGCAACCTTGCCATCTGTGAGCGGCAGGTTCAGCTTGGTCTGAACAAGGTGGCTAAATGGGCAGACGAGAATGGGTTCTGCCTAAATCCACAAAAGCGCACCTGCATCCTTTTTTCTCGTAAGAGAGGACTGTACCCCGACCCCGACATTCACCTGCAAGGACAGAGTCTACCTGTAAAAACGGAACATAAATTCTTCGGCATAATTCTTGACACAAAGTTGACATTCATACCACACCTAAAATATCTAAAAAACAAGTGCATGAAAACAATGAATATTTTAAAAGTGTTTTCACACACTACATGGGGTAGCGACAAAAAATGTCTGTTAAACTTGTATAAAAGCCTCATACGAACACGCCTAGACTACGGGGCCATAATTTATCAGTCAGCCACCCCAACCGCGTTGAAGATGCTGGACCCCATCCACCATCTAGGTATTCGCTTGTCTACAGGTGCCTTTAGGACAAGCCCTGTAGAAAGCCTTTACGTGGAATCCAATGAGTGGTCCCTCCACTTGCAGAGGACCTACACAGCTTTCATGTATTTTCTTAGAGTGAACGCAAACAGTGAACATCCCTCATATTCCACCGTAAATGATTTGTCCAGCTCCCACCTTTTTCATAACCGCCCTGCAGTAAGAGAGCCCTTGTCGTTGCGTGTGAGAAGTCTGGCTGAGGAAATGGATGTCCAACTTTACGAACATCGTCTAATGACACCCACTATACAGGTCGCACCGTGGCAGTGGCAGATTATAGAGTGTGATTTGTCCATTTTACATGTTACGAAGCACGCCCCCGTTGCACACATTCGAATGCACTTCCTTGAACTGCAGCATAAATACTCCTGTCCGGAATTTTACACCGATGCATCAAAGTCTGATGCTGGCGTCTCTTATGCAGCGGTTGGCCCATCATTTTCAGATGCCGACGCCCTGCACCCACAAACGAGCATTTTTACAGCAGAGGCTTATGCAATACTGTCGGCTCTTAAACACATCAAGGACTCGAAAATACCCAAAGCAATCATCTACACAGACTCGCTGAGCGTAGTAAAGCTTTAAAATCTCTAAAAAGGCACAAAAATCCAGTAATAGTATCGCTTTATTCATTCATATGTAGTATTTATGCGTCTGGGCAGCATGTTGTGGTGTGCTGGGTGCCAGGACACCGAGACATCGAGGAAAATGTACTGGCAGACCAGCTTGCCACATCCATCGAGGCAAAAGCTGGCAACACATCTATGCCCGTCCCTGTGATATCTACGCAAGAGACTTCGAGTCCACTGGCAACGTTTGTGGGACGGCCAGACTCATAACAAGCTCCATTTAATTAAGCCCCATTTAGGAAACTGGCCATCGACCACGAAATCTAGAAGAAATGATGTCCTATTCTGTAGGCTCAGAATAGGACACACTTACAGCACGCATAATTAGCTGTTGTCTGGAGGCGAACCCCCAACCTGTACTAGATGCGGGGAAGCACTTACTGTACTTCACATCCTAGTACAGTGTCCACAAATAGAACCTGAAAGAAAAAGCACTTTGTTCAAGCCTATAAAGAGAATATACCCCTTCACCCAGCGATGTTTTTACATAATGACCCGATATTTCCGCACGATTCAGTTTTAGCGTTTTTAAACGACCTCGACATTTTGCAAGTTTTTCGCCCGAGAGATTCGTAGTGGCATCCTCTTTCAGAGGACGCCGCTGCGACAGCATATTTGAAATGCACTCTCCTCCAGGCCCTTGCTTCTAAGGGTCCCTGTGAGGCAGTAGTGCCTTGTATCTCTTGCAACTTTTTATACTATATTTTATTCATTGCGCCCCTATCACGTCATTGTCGTGATCTTAGTATTTTTGTCTTTTATGCACCTTTAGTGCACAGGATTTTAGGCCCCTTTACAGCCACCCTACACCTATCCACTGTCATTGATCATACCATTGCTGACTCAGTACACCACGTCTTGGCGCTCTTTGGCCATAGCTGGCCCTTGCGCCACAAAACAACATATATCATCATCGATCTGAATGGTTGTTCCCTTGCAAGGCTATTGAACACTATCTTTGTCTTCTGCATAATAATCTTCAAGCCCACTCTTACATTTTCTCGGTTAAGGTTCTCAATCATTTGTTCTAATTCGGCCTCATTGTTGCCGAACAAGACAATGTCACCTGCAAACCGAAGGTTGCTAAAAGATTCGCCGTTGATCCTCATTCCTAAGCCTTCCCAGTCTAAGAGCTTCAATACTTCTAAGCATGCAGTGAATAGCCTATGAGAGATTGTGTCTCCTTGCCTGACCCCTTTCTTGATAGGTAGCTTTCTACTTTTCTTGTGGAGAACCAACGTTGATGTGCAATCCTTGTAGATATTTGCCAATGTATTCACGTATGCATCCTGTACTCCTTGGTAACGTAATGCCTCTATGACTGCTTGTATCTCTACTGAATCAAATGCTTTTTCATAATCTATGAAATCCATATAGAGAGGTTGATTGTACTCCGCAGATTTCTCTATTGGCTGGTTGATGACATGGATATGGTCCATCGTAGAATATCCCTTCCGGAAGCCAGCCTGTTCACTTAGTTGACTGAGGTCAAGTGTTGCCCTGATTCTTTATAAATCTTAATGATTAAATATTATTAAAAGGTAATCGGATAGCAGTATTGGAACACAGGACTTGTAGAACAGCCGCCCGGCACTGAAACCATTACGCCACGAATGCATGGACAAGCCAAAGCACGGCACTTATCAGCGATTATGCGTGCTTGCAGAGTGTTATTGCCTTCTGCATTAACAAAAAAGTACAAATAAACAAAGCCACAAGAACGTCTGAAGCCCCAAGCACGAAGATCAGCCGAATCCATCACTGTTCTGGTGGGCTGAAGGATCGCCACGCCAGACTTCACTCTTGAAATTGTAGGAAACTCCATGCTTGTGCCAGTGCCTTCTCTATTTTTTCACGGCCAGTGCAATCAATCGCTCGCTCCGAAGGGGGAGCCGTTGGTCCGCCTTAGTTCAGTGAGGTGCCGCGATGCGACGCTACCCAGAGGGTACGACTAAAGCCCGGTACGACTGCTTGCGTCACGCGGGCGTCTGAGTGCGCGCCGCTGCCGTTCCGGAGGAGATGCGGTAGACGCTTCACGCGTCTGTCAATTACTTCCTCCGATTTCCGTCATGAGGCGCCACCCAGAGGGTACTCTTCCCCACGACCGTAAAGCAGCCGCAATCGCTAGCCGATGGGGGACAGCACGAAAGCGCGATCGGAGAGGGGGGTGAACCGTTGGATCCAAGGAGGTTTTTAAAAATTGGAGGACGCTTAAGCTTCGCGTTTAAGAGTGGAACGCGATAGCATTCAAAGATCCCTGACTGCTTCTCACGCTTCCCGACAAATGCAGCTAAACCAACCGTAATGGTTACCGGGAAACACTGGCGGCGAACACTGTGCACGTAGGCGAGCTTTCTGGTAGAAACGCAGCCTCTTGCGTGGGACAATAAAGAAATGCGTAATTTTCAGATTTCCGTTTTGTTTCGTACTTTGAATCTGAGAAGATTTACCATAAAAGGCATGCGCTGAGGGTGTTTTGTTTCATAATATTTGTTTCTGGATTGTCATTCTCAAAATTCCGAGGAATAGCTTTGCCAAGAATGCAATACAAGGTATGAGCAACGTTAATGATAGAATGGTGTGGCAATATAACCCGCATAACCGCAGTTCATATAAAAAGGCGTGGCATATACTTGTACCTAAATATATTCGGAGGGCCTGCGTGGTTGGGGATGATTTTCTCCACCACCCGCCGACGCCGGATTTTCTGCGACATGGGACCCTTAACGCGCATAAAAAAAATTGGAGGACGCCTACGCTTCGCCTTTAAGAGTAAAAAAAAACGCGATAGCGTTATCGGGACCCGTTCGCATCGCATCGATCGTATACGGCAAATGGTCTTCATTCACTGCAACACTGAACGTGTGAAAGCCAGCTTACAAAAACCAAGCTTACACCAATCCCCTTAAAGTCGGCTTTACTTTAAACTGAAATGCATTGCTCGAAATACGTTTTTCAGGGGCAATATAAGTGGTCTTATATTAAAATGTGAAGGCCCTAGCACATTTTTTATATTATTTTATTAATTGTTTGCTATTGCCCCGACGCGCGCAGGTCTGGTAGAAACACTGGAAAAGGTGTTTGTGTTTGAGTTTCCTCGTAGCAGAATTAGGTTTTCTCGTACATTCAAATTACAATCCCACACCGATTGGTAAACAATCCGACGGCGAATCCGATGCCAAATGTTAAAGTCGTACTCTGTCATTTTTCTGGCGGATTTCACTGTGATAAATTCAATTTTTGTTCGCCAAAACCTTGCACCACGTGGAGGGCCGGCGCCGTTGATGTGGTTGGATGATTTTCTCCGACACCCGCGATCACACGCCGGTTGCCGACGCCGGATTTTCTGCGACACGGGGCCCTAAACACCATCGCGTTAAATATTGCTGGAGTGGCAGTCCCCGCAGTTTCTTACCATGTACCAGTCATCTGACTATATGCGTCGCCCATATAGTCAGATTACACAAGGTTCGGTGACAGCAGACAACGGACAGAACCATCGATAACATTCGAGAAACTTGCCATACATGCAGGCGCGTCGTGAGCCGACGGTTAACGTTTCACATTTGTCAGCCGGGGAAAAGCGGTCCCCGGTGAAAGATAAACAAGTGCGCGTGTCAATATTTCTGCAATTCTGTGTGTCCTGTTCTAAGGTGAAACAAATCCCATCTATACGAATTGCGCATTTCATTTGTAAACCACTTCTTCAAACGCTTGTACAGTGCTCAATAGTATTGACATGAGCTGCAATTTGTTCCGTTGTTTTGAACCTGCTTTAAAGGGTCCCAAACCACCCAGAGGTCGAAATTTAGTTGTGGTATTGAAGTTGTGCATGAGTCTACAACGAACACGTAGCCGCGAGAATTTTTCGAAATGGTGCCGTAATAGCGGAGTTACACGCGTTTGATGATCGAAAAACAGCCCTCGCTCGTTTCGCTCTTTCCTTCGCTACTCTCCTCGTCGGCTGGTCTCCCCTCCTCGCCGAGTTCTGCTCGAAATGTCACGTGACATACGTCATCGCCAACGCGCTTCTCAAAACACTGCCTACTTCCGGTTAAGGGACGTCGACGGCAAACCGGACTCCAGTGCTGTAGAACGTCTGCCGCGCGAGAGGTGTCCAATGTAGACGGCAGTTCCGCCGGCGCCCCGCCCGCTGCACGATCAACGGGGCAATCGACGACCGCGAAGCTGCGCGCCTCCGCCACCGGCAACGAAAACATCGGCTGCAGTGCACGGCTACCGACGGGAGACGACCGGCTCGGCTGTGCTCGCATCGCAGCCGACGGCGCCGCTAATATCAGCGTATTTTTCTTCTTTCTGTACAATTATTGCGAAGAGCGTTAACAACGATAAGAAACTATTGCGGCTTCTGAGCGCCGGTAATTCATTTCGAAGCGCCGTCCGCTTTAGCTTTGAAGGGAACCGGAAAATGCCTAGCGACGATATCGGCGCCGTCGAGCGATCAACGGCGATGAGGCTGCCGCACAAATGGGTCCCGGTCTCATTATCTCTACGTACGGCAAGGGAATCTCGCCGCTCGCGAGCAAAACTGCTGTCGACCGGCGGCCCGCGAATGCAAACGGCGTGCGGCGAGTTAGCGTGCCGGTAACGTGGACTCGGCGCTTCTCGGCTACCCGATGTTGCTGCGGTGCCGGCGCGTGTTATGCGAAGCGTGCTGCTATAGACCCAGTGTTGCGCGCCCGTCTGGAAAGACCAACACTGTCGCACTCTGTCCGCGCAGCTAATGGGACCGCTAAGCACGACTGTGTTGGAACACGAGCGATTTGGCACTTGCGTTGCGGGCTGTAATTACCGATGCGCAAGCGCGCACAAGCGAGCAACACGGCGAGGACGAGCAGGGAGCGCGCGAACCTGCTAGTAGACAAACCGGAAGTCGTAGGTTCTTGTTCGACCAATGGACATCGTTTCCACAGCAGACATCACCAGATTCCGCTGCTGACATGGTGACGACCGCTGGGGATACCGGAAAGGCGAGGGGAGGAGGACGGCATTGTTTTTGGTTTTGTGGCGCGCCCGCGGCGCGTAGCGCTGCAGCGTTTGGCATCGTTGACCGTGAGGGCATTCTGAACTCGATGTGCGTGTTTACTTGAAATGTTCCTTCTGTCTTTTTTGTCGGATCAAGCAGAGGTTGTTTTCTAAGGACTCTGCTTTTTGCTCGTATTTAAACTATGCATACAAGCAGAAATGTTTTTCTTTCCGACAGCCGGGAAGCTCATTGGCACGCACGAACCATGTAAGTATGGGCGTGAGCACTGGTCACCTGACTGTAACAACAAGCTGCTGCTGTCCTCTATGTGTATCACCCGCCGCGGTTGCTCAGTGGCTACGGTGTTGGGCTGCTGAGCACGAGGTCGCGGGATCAAATCGCGGCCACGGCGGCCGCATTTCGATGGGGGCGAAATGCGAAAACACCCGTGTACTTAGATTTAGCTGCTGGTTAAAGAACCCCGGGTGGTCAAAATTTCCGGAGTCCCCCACTACGGCTTACCTCATAATCGGATCCTGGTTTTGGCTCGTAAAACCCCATAATTTAATTTTTTCCCTCTATCTGTTTCCCACCCATTGCTGTTCAGACTGTTACTCTAATAAACCATCCGTTGTCGGCTCAGCGCATTATACATGAGCTGACTGAATTCATCGCTTTCTCTGAACCTAAACTAGAACATCAGCTTAAGTTTTGCTCCGTAATATCTTCCACAGTGTTCCTATATCTTAGGAAGAGGCAGTCCCAACCGACGGCAGACATTATGTCTATCAGGAACCGCTGGGACGCCCGGTGATTCCGGTAAACGAATGTGGCAGGTGGGAAGCTGGCAAAGCAGCAGCATTTACAGTGGAGGATGACAGGATTTGAAATGTGTGTCGCTCTTCATAGTCATTAGCGCTCGCCCCCGAACAGTGCCTGCTATATTTATCTTTCAGCAACAACAACAGCAACGTAAGTACTTAAAGCTACTTGAAGTACAGGACTAAAGTTTGTATTAAGTGAAAGCGGAGTGGTGATAATTCACCAGTAAGATTCCTTCAAGCGAACGTGTAGTTATAAAAATAAAGTTATGTATGTGTGTGAAAACTTTCTTTATTGAGGTCCGGAGGCTCGACTTAAGCCGAGGCGGGCCGCTCCCACGTTGGCACTGTCAGGCCAAGCCCTTCAGCGACATCATGGGCCCTCTGGACAGCCCTTAGTTGGTCTTGAAGCAATGGGCTTTGTATTCTTTTTTCCCACCGAGTTCATTCTTCCAGGAGGCTGGGAAGAGTTTCGGGGCATCCTGCGAGCTTATGTTTGATTTCAATGATGCCATTAGAATCATTACATTCCATCCTAATCTCCCTTTCTGGATATATTTTGTTAGTGTGCTACGGCGTGGGGTATGTACCCGTTTACAATAGGCGCAGCGAGACTGCCTGAGCCCTGTTTAGTTTTGAGTGTGGCAATGGGAATTGCCTGCGTCCTAGATAGTAGTGTTTGGTAATCTCATTATAAGTTATTAAATGATCTCTATATTCCCCGGCCTGATGGTGAACGGCTCGGTTATGCTGTCACGGTTAGCAAGTCCTCGCGCCAAGTCATGCGCAACCTCGTTGAGGTTTACCCGAGTCTCGTCCACTTTCCCCATATGCGCATAAAACCATCGGATTTATGTTCTCCTAATCCTAATTTTTTCAAAGCTGCAACTCCAGCTACGTAGCCTTTATCAAAACTTTTTATAGCGGCTTTTGAATCACTGTAAATGAAGGCCACGTATTACTCCTGATGGCTAGAGCAATTGCCACTTGTTCCGACACCATGGGTTCCTGGTAAAATAGTGATAGCGTCTTACACCTTTTCCTGAGAATTTGATACAATGGTCGTATAGGCTTCTTACCTTTTACCAGGCAGCATCAACTATACTTGCCAGTTGGTTCTGCTGTTCTATCTCCTGTAAGAGTGCTTTAGCTTTTGCCTTTCTCCTTTGATTATATTCTAGATGCATGTTTCTGGGGAAAGGGTTGGATCTGATCCTATCCCTAACTTCAGTATTTAATTCCACTTCAGCATTTATTGGGCTTCTTGATCTATTAAGTTCTACACCTATTGTCTGTATATCTTTCTGCCACCTCGTGTTTTTTCTATCTTTCGTGTTGCTCTAGCTGTGGGCCTCAGCGATTTCTTCCATTGCGTTGTGGACTCCAAATCATGAGCTGTCATTTGCAGCGGTACTCGGTATCCCCCCCCTGATCAGTTGTTAAGTTCCCTTTGCCATTTGAATAATTCGGCCACGTAATTGAAGTGGCAGAAAGCAAAAGAATGCATTAGCCTCAAAGCTTTGCTTCCCCCAAACCTCTGTGTCTATTGGTAATTCTCCATAGTAACCTAATGACTTCATCTTTTTTCTTCGAGATATGCTGCATTGTACTATAATTGGCATTGTTTTCTTCTGTGCGATAACCAAGAACCTTGATTTTTCCAACTAGCCTGATTGGATCTTTCATGAGGTGTAGGCACACTCTTGGCTCCTCT
>NC_051154.1:50448093-50533827 GCF_013339745.2 Dermacentor silvarum | reverse complement strand
TTTGCCGGGGAACAAGTAGTAGGGTAGCCCTTATTCAGTAACGGCCTGAAAATGAAATCGATAAAAGCAGAAGTGACCCAGGCCTTTATAAAAAATTCAGTAAGTGTTCTATTGGCACTGAAATTGCTCTGCACGTTCGACCGAGGTCACTTTCACGGACATATCACCTCGCAGACCCTGATGTAATGTCCCGTTCTGGGACCTTTGTGGTATCATGAATAAATGAACTTGCATATAAAACCCTAATCTGTCCTAAACTAGAACGACCAGGTATTTTGATTAATTCCCTTGAATCGGTTCAGAACCGTGCTGCCAGGTTCATTCTTTCTGACTACTCCTATAATACAAGTGTCTCAGCCTTAAAATCCCGGTTGTCTTCCCTCGCTGACTTCCCACCGCAAAAATGCTTGTCTTTTTTTTTTTTTTTTCCTCATTCTTGGTTCTTTCATTCGCTGCCCACGGGAAACCAATCATCATTCCAGCGTATCGTTTCTCCTGCCGTACGCATCCCAATGCTGTGTATCTACCACGCGCCATTCCACCACGTATCAGCGTTCTTTTTTCTGCACAGCCCGAGAATGGAATACCCTTCCTTCTGACATCGCCCTCATCACCGACATTTCCCTTTTCAAAACTCATATTGAAGACCATCTTTCAAGTCACGCCACCTAACCTGTCCCGCCATTTTTCTACGTGCCCACCCCTCATGTAATGTCCCGTTCTGAGACCTTTGAGGTATAATAAATAAATAAATAAATAAATAAATAAATAAATAAATAAATAATAAATAAATATACGATAAGTCGTGGTTACACAAAGAAATTCGGCAGTTAGACCTGTAAGTGGTTTGATTAGATTTTTGATGGTGATAAGATATATTTATACTTCAACGCTACGTAGACTATTTATGGACGGAGATTCAACAGTTCTAGCATTTGATAATCCAACCATTTCATGCAGTAAGGCACACCCATCGTTGGGCGCCGCTGATTAAAATACTTTTTTCGGACCTCTACCCTCGCCCGAAGGTTAAATATATCAAGCCCATTGTTTTTTTTTTTTTTTTTTCAAGTATGGTTAGGCGGTAATTTGTAACTGCGGGAACTGTCCAGCGGCAGGACTTCTGCGCAATGCAAGCCTGTATGGCGAATCTCGAGCGTCGCCCGCTACAGCGCGTCACGAGACACAATACTCGCTGCCCAAACCGGGGATACGTAGTAAAGAAAAGCATTATTAACGTGGAGACTCTATTAAGAAATAAAATTTAGCTTCAGCTGTAGTTTTGGTGGACTTTCCAGTGTGTAGCCGAAAGTGCCCGCTTTCGAAAATGGGGGGGGGGGGGGCATACTTGCCCCCCCCCCCCACTTTTGACAGTGGGGGGGGGGGGGGGCAAGTGCCCCCCTGCCCCCCCCCGGTAGTCATCTCACGGCCTATGAGATTGACTACTGTTTTCTAAAGGAGCCCAAGGCCGGTATTTTGTAGCGATACGTTATGCTTTTTTATATACTAGTCTTATCAGCCACCGCTCACGGCCGGCTGATCCCGTTGACAACGTGAGCGGACCGTCGCTCTGACCACTGACCAAGCTCGAAAAGCGCGAAAAGGCATTAGCATCGGAAAGGCATCGCTACAAAATACCGGCCCAGAGAATGTGCCACGTTGACGAATGTGCCAAGTTTTAGCGAACTTTTACTGAGCCAACGTGGCCCACATACGAAAATAACTTTAGAAGTCGGAGTACGTCACACTGAAATGCTGAGGTTGGGGTTTTCCGCGCGAAATTAAAAAAAAAAATTAACGTTAGCGCTAATTTTCTCTTCTAATCATTGACATATTGCAGTGTAATTAACGACAGCAGAGTTTTCAAAGAATATTTTATTAGTCTACGTTGATTTATTGCTTTGCTTTAGTGTCCCTTTAAAGTCGCATATAACGAAAGTGGTGCTAGTTATAGGAATTCCGTTAAGCATAACTGACTTCACTACACCTATGCTTCATTTTCGCAGTTATATGTGCCCGTTTGTAATTAAAATGGTGATTAGCATGTATTAGTTTAGTAACGATATTATCGTCGATATCTTTCTTGCTGCTAATGTCCTCCTAGCCATGCAGCAACAACAGCAGGGACCTAAATTTGAGTTTCTTAAAAAATAAAAAAAAGTGTTCCACATAAGAAGACACATCTGGTATAACAAAAGCGCAGCGTTGAAGGTGGCCATTGATGGTGCGTGGCCTGGTGCGGCAGTTGGAAAAGTAGGCGATGAAGTATACACTGCGCGGGAGTAAGAACGAGTCGGTATCATTACCAGCCACAGTGTGCAGCGTCATGCGTAAATGGAGCGGGGAGTAAGGACGGTGGCGCCCCTTGCGCGCGAGCTAATCGGTCGGCAGCACGGGTTGCTTCGTGGCGATTAAGCGCGCGAGTGGGACAGCAATCTACTAATTGGACGTAATCGCCCGTAACCGTCCCATTGTTTGTCCAGCCCCTCGCGCCAGCCTTTGCACGCCCCGCGCGTGCAACACCCGTCAGACTGGACCGCGGACGCCTTCGCAGGCGGTAGACGAGTGTCCACATTGCCTCTCTTCGTTTTTTTAGCCTCCGTGTCGTCGTATTGCGTGCAGCCGTGGGAGGCAGCTTGCGTGGACGAGCACGACTAGGGTGCGCGATGCATCTGCGTTGACCGCGTACGCTGCGTGACAGCCCCGCCTACTTTCTCCGTTCTCCGTGCGTCACGCGCGTCTCCTCTGCCCGAGTGTTATAGTGAAGAAAGTTGGGCTGTTGGACCAGCGTGGTGGCGCGCGTTTCGTCAGGCTTGGTACCGACGTTGAAATGCAAGAACGGCTGGACAGCGAGCACGTAATAAGCAGAAATAAAATAAAAAGCTGCTGCGAAATGTTCTCTTTCTTCTTTTTGTTGACCCACCGCGGTGACGCAGTAGCTGTGGCGTTCTACTATGTTATGGCAGAATGTTATAAAAGAAAAGAAAAAGAAAAGAAACGCTCGTGTGAATCTTGTTTTGGGTGCACGTGAGAGACCCGGGTGGTCAAAATTAATCCAGAGCCATCCACTATATTGCGTCCCTCATAACCAGTTGTGCCGTTTCGGACGTTTAAACCGCGTAACTTAATTCTTATTATTCTTTGTTATTGACGATAAGATCGTTTCGTGCCAAGGCGAATACAGACGGACAAGTAATTATAATAAAGTTAGGCGGCGAAATGAATCGCGAGGTGAACTTGTGTACTCTCGAAGGTGCTTACACACATTGGCCTAGTGAGAAACATTTTCGGCGTGGAGTCGCGTATCATCACGGGGCAAGTTGAGATGTGTCTGGCCTTTGAGCGATACGAAGTGAGATCAGAACCGGATCAGAACCGGAACCCGAAAAGCGCAGGCGTCGGCGTCATGTTGAGGGCGAGGGGAGAGATCAGCCCGGTTAGCCCTGCGAGGAGCACTCGAAGTATTAAACAAATTAAATAAACACTAACCATTACATTTAACCAAACCTGTGGGAATCCTTCCGACACTCCTTCATCAGGAGTGATTTCCAAATGCTGCATAAGAATTTTAATTATCCGGCTCGCGACCTTGGCGGTGGCTTATTCGGGAAGCGACCTTGCACGTGAGCGGTTGACAACGGAGACAAAGAAGAAGACAAAGAGAAGAAAACAGGACGCTTTTCAGATATGTTGATACAATGTTTATTCCGCAGGGTGTGTGTGTGTGTGTGTGTGTGTGAGGGAGAAAAACACATATCTGTCCTGTGACTCCGCGTGCTTAGCGTATAAACAGAGCAGTAGGTACATGGCAGCACTTGCCTATAGACATTCGTGTGTTGGGAAGCGACACATAGTTGTTCATTTCATATCGTGAAATGGCGCGGTGTTGCATGTATAGTGCTTGTCTTTCTTGCATCGTCGCAAAGACGAAAGCGCCCTTGCGCTTATGCGCCGCGGGTGTTTTATAGTGTGCCAGCCAATTATTTGGATGCACAGGTCATTTTTTTTTTTTTTTTTTTTTTTTTTCAGTTGAGCCTTGCTACTCTTCACTTGCAGTGGTTACTTTATTTCTTAACAGCGTGGGGAGGGGATGCATGTCAATGTTTTTTACTTGTCCGGCGGTGCAATGTACGTGGACGCAACGCGACGATATACACTTCAGTTAAATCTGCAGTTCTGCAGTCACGCGTCATCCAGCCACTTTGGGAAATGCATTTAGAAGCCTGCGTTTATATGACTATCCCAAATAGTCACTTATGTGGTTCCTGCTGGTGTGCTTTTCGGACGCACGTAGGTAGCGAGTTGTAAGATCGAACGAATCATTAGTCTTCCCGCATTTAATTTGGTTGTTAACTCACTGCCAAGGACCGTTATAATATAGATGGTCGAGCAGATTGCACGTCGCCTGCAGGCGACCGCCTCAGACGGCAACTCTGTTCCCACGCTGGCTCGGCGCGTTTGCACGCAGATGCTGAACTACTGCATAGAGAGGAAGAAAAAACGAGACCGCCGCAACATCGTCGTGGACGAGTCTGGCTCCCAGCCCAAGTCGGGGTCGAGCGAAAGCGACGAGGATATATTCTACGAGTGTCCCGACGACATTGCCGCCGAAGGTGACAAGGGCGAGTCTGGGGACAATACTGCCATCGTGGGAAACGGCTCGAAGGAGTTTGCGACAACCAGCACAGGTTCCTGTCGCATTGTTCTTGCAGGCATTTTTGTCCTGTCGTTTTGCTGTCGGACACGCGGCCCGTATTTTCTCGGCGAGTGCAGCCGTTCTGTTTGTGCTTTCCAGGAGGACAGGGAGTCGTGCGCGAGGGTGTACTGCGCCGTTGTGGCGACATGACGCTCCTTGGAAGCAGCGAGCCCCTCTACATTCCTGTCACACAGGTACGACGTCGTCGCCTTCTCTTGGCTGCATGTAGACCCCGCAAAAGGTGGGAGAAACACAGAGTTAACACATCAGCAAGTACTCTGTTGGAAGTATACAGTTGAATGGTGGCAGTTGTTTTGGGACGTTTCAGCTCGCCATCGATCGTTGCGTTGCGTCGCGTCTGGAACACTCAATTTTAGACTTCCTTCCAAAATCTTTCAGGGATGCTGAATGAAAGTTCAATCTTTGCGCAAAAATTACCGAAGCTGCGCGGATATAGCGTCCGTACTCACGTTGCTCTGTTCTGTAAACCTTTCTGCGTCAACAGCGAGTGCAACCGCCGCAGTGACTCATGCAGTGGCTATGGTGTTCTGCACGAGGTTGCAGGTTTGATTCCCGGCCACAGCGGCCGGTTTCCGAAAGTGTCGGAATGCGAAAACGCCCGCTTAGGGTGCGTCGGCTGCGCGTTAAAAAATCACTATGTGATCAGAATTAATCCGGAGCTCCTCACTACAGCGTCTCTCACAGCCCATGTGTTTCTCTGGTATATTAAACCTAATCAATGTGAGTTTTCAGAATTTATCCGGAGCTATCCTCACTATAGCGTCTCTCGTATCGCTCATCTGTTTCTCTGGTCATTCATTGCAAGACTGAGTGAAGTATCGTCCTTGCGAGCAGGAGCCGGCTCCGATGACGGAGGACATGCTGGAGCAGCACGCCGAGGCGCTGGTCAAGCTGGGCAGCAACCCCGAGGGCGCCGTGCTGCGCGCGCGCATGCAGAGCGCCTGCCTTTTCTCCGACATGGAGGCCTTCAAGGTGAGCGCCTTGAACGCGCGATGCCGAGGACGTTGTCATTGCAACTGCCACGAAGTGGTGCAGTGTTACATGCCCATTTGCTCCACGGTGGTGTGTTCGGTTGTGGCGGCGAGGAATTTTCGTTGCAGCGCCAAAACTTGCCGCTCGTCCCTTCTGGTGAGTCGCGCAGTGAAGCTAGCTTTAGGGGGAAAAGTATCGTCGGCGTATAGCTTCTTTGTTATCCTTCTTTGGCTTTATTTCTCTCACGCTGTTCAGGTTGGTTGAAGCGGATGTGGCTTAGTTGGCGTAATTAGCGCAGCATTTCATTCGCGCGTATGATTGTTTTGCAATCTGACCGAGTAGTGCAGTTTTAGCTTTGACACGGACTCATTTGGCAGCTGCTTCATTAACTTACATAAACATTCGTTCCTCAACTATGTTTAATGTTTCATGAGAATCTCTATGTTCGGCATCTCGAATATCGAATTTATGCACACACATGTCAACCAGAGCATTTAGTTTCTGCATTATATTAGGAGGCAAAGTGCAGGAAATCGTATTGGGCGCAGGCATGGGCGCTCCGCATGGGCGCTCGAGCCCCCTCCGAAGAAGTCTCCGGGGGGGGGGGGGGGGGGGTACTCTGCCTCCCCCCTCCCCGCCCTGCGGCGGTGCCGATGCCTACCCGCTTCCTGCCCCCCAATTTGTCATTGACAGGCCTCTGTCGCCCGCATCTGAGGTTTTCTTCAGTTGTTCCTAACTTTTCACTTGTTAAGACTAAAAACTTGTTATATTAGTGTTCGTGCGGGCATGCTCCGCTTTTTATTAAAGTGTTTCACTTAATTTCTGCTAATGCTGGTAATCGAGGGCAAAGCGCATTGAAGAGGAATTTAGCGAACTATAATCATGATTTCTAATGATACACGGGCAGCTTCTACCTAGAGAATAAATATACTGCTAAATGTTCACACCGTTTCCAACATTGCGGTGCAAGTTTTTACAGCGAAGGAACTAGTGGCGACTAGAAGTACTCGAAAGCGTTATATGCTTGTTTTAATGGTGTCCTAGGAGAACTAGATAATGCATGGAGGTTATATTTAGTGCTTAAAACGTCTTGATAATCTAGTTGGTAATTCATGACTTAGTTATAGGAGAGCACTTGAAGAAACAGACACAAAAAATGAAGGCACCCAAGAAGCGCTGAATTTTTTCGGCGTTTCATTTTTTGGTGTCCGTGTTTGTTCAAGGGAATATAAAGGGAATGTGGAGAATTAATATTGGAAATATACACCGAAAGAAGTTCCAGTGGGTTGGTTAATTCGTGGCTAAATAGCAATTACTAAACTTCCATTTACTTATCCTATAACCCGTGTGTTTTTTTTCTTCTCTCTCTTTATATT
Organism: Dermacentor silvarum; assembly: GCF_013339745.2. Taxonomy (NCBI): domain Eukaryota; kingdom Metazoa; phylum Arthropoda; class Arachnida; order Ixodida; family Ixodidae; genus Dermacentor; species Dermacentor silvarum. The sequence goes on along the minus strand of NC_051154.1, from coordinate 50,526,762 downwards.
CATGTGTTATACGAGGTTCGTAGTCGGTTTCCCAACTACCAACATCAGCAAGTTATCTTTTAGAATTAGTTACCCAAATATTATGAGTACAAGCTTACCGCGTTATACCGAAATCGCATCGGCCACGAAAAAACGTTTGTTAAATCCGATATTTGTTATAAGCATACACGCAGATATCGGCAAGAAAAAAAATCGCGATCACGTCTATGCGAAATAAAGGCGAGCGGGTTGCCTCCAACGGCCTTTAGCAAGGGGTCTCTCGCAGATTTAGATGGGCCGTCGGCATCTTGCAGTGCCGATACGAGACACGAGAACAACGATAGATTACATACACGCGCTCTGCACCGCCGCGAAGATGCAACCGTGGGATCGGTACGTTGGCTTGTCGACTGTTGGCGGTCTCACCAAGCCAAGCCGCCGGCAGATAGAGAAACAACTTTATTTGACCAAGGGATTTGGGGCACGCTGTTCGCTGGCGCTGAGCCGTGCTCCCTCAAGGGCTGCAGAAGATAGCGCCAACCTTTCCCTTTCCCAACGAACCACTTAGTAGTAGCTGTTCGCACACTGAGGGGACGGCACGTGTGTGGTAGCTAGCGAGTGGACCCGTTCTCCGCTACTATGGCCGTTAGCCTTATGTGCGTCTGATCTCACGCACGATAGCCGATAAGGTCTACGAATGCGTCCATGGCCGCCATGTCTGCGGCAGCGCGCGTGCGTTTCATGCCCGAAACATCGTGCGGCGTTCCGAAATTTCTGTTGTTGTACATTGGTGCTAGGGGTAGGTGGACTTGCCGCTGGGAAGTCCGAATAATCGCGCAGGTCAGAAAAACCAGGCGTCTGAAAAGTCGGTCGGCGAGTATACACTTCAACGAGGCGGGATATAACGAAACAATGGATATAACGAAGGAAATGCGATTTCTCTTGAAATCCCTATAGGGATTCATGTATTTAAACCCTTGTTTTAACGAAGTCAAATTGTTCTGCCAACGGATATAGCGAACTAGATTCGTCTCCGAAACCAAAAATACCTACCGTTGCGCACTGAGCAATATCGCTTTCCGCCGGGTTCCACACTGGTTCGAAGCAGCGGTTCAAAATTCCCGCGTTCAATACGCCGTCGAGCAGTGGTCTTTCTCACCGCCGCGCGTAGCCGCCAGCACGGTTGCCACGCGCACTGTACCACGCGCAAGCAGCACTTCTTTCTTATCGCACCTTTCTCTCGCTGGGGCACGTAGCTGGCGAAGCTAGGCGCACCTACTATCTCTGAGGCCACGCCTAGCTGCGCCGCACCACATGTCGATGATGATGATGTTTGAGCGTGGCATGCTAAACACTAGTGCCGCCACACCTCGCTCTCTCATTGCGGCGCGCAACGCTGTGCTGACACAGCTAGGCGTGACCTCTGAGATTGCGTGAAACCGGCACGGAGCCGGCCAAGCCAAGCCGGCGCAACAAGGAAGCGGCGGGTCAGATAGTTTCGCTTTCGAGTTTAGCTTTGCAAGACGTCCGCGTTTCTGGCGCTGTGCCAATACTTCGACGGCTTTGCGAAATTTCGCGAAAGTGAAAGTATCTCCGAAAGTCATGGAGGTCGCCCGAGAATACCGCCCCAGCTGCGTAGTCGGAGCACCGTGCTGTGTGCCACGTGCTGCTCGAACACGACAGGCTTCGTTCGCATCCCAGCGTGCTAGCTGTTCCCTTCGACCGCGTCGCTGTTTCGCCAGTTTCAGGACAGTTAATATGAGCGCGCCAAGTGGAAAGCGGAGGAGAAAGGCCATCACACTGGAACATAAGGACGCTATCGCAACGGCTGTCGCTCAGGTGACACGCCGGGGAGTCTATTGCTGTTGTTTGATTCAATTTTCGTCACATACGCGGCCGCGTAGACGTTCGGCGGGCCGCGGAGCCTTAGTATTCTTTGCATGTTTAAAGTTGTGCATACCATTGGGCATATACTGCAGTGAGAGGTATAACGAAGTAGTTTCGGATTCCGTTAATATTGAATCTCGTTAACTTAGTTATAACGAGATGTATTACACATTTTTTCTACTTGAATGCAGCCTCGATATAATGAACTTAAATATAACGAAATTCTCCATATAACAAAGTATCTAACTTTTTTGTTAACCTTGTCCTTGTATTTTAACCTCAATATAATGAAGTGTATTTATACACGATTTCAATATAACTAAAACTTCACTCCAGCCACAAAGGAATGCCGAGGCAATAAATGGAAAGAGCCGTGGATGCAGATAATGGAATGGTTGAATTTCATGCGGCTTCTTGTGGACACCTCTCAAAGCGTAGCAGCAAGACCTTCACGCTTTCATGTTCCATGTAAAGTTTAAGTGTGATAATTAAGATCCTATCGAGCGCCGTATACTGTGGGGGTTAGGGAAGGCAGGCAAAGCGATGGTGGCTTAATGTGCGCTGCCTTCCTGGGTGAGCCGGGGGATTTTGTGGCCCCTTCCCTGCAAGAAAAATCCATCAGCAACTGTGCTTATTTGCATAAAAGGTTGAATTTCAGTATAAAGAAATTTCGAAATAATAAAGTGCCGATTTTTATCGACTTCGTTATATCGAATACTAACTGTATGAAGTACTAACCACATGGAAAGAAAAAATTTGCTTCACTATAAGCGATATCATGTTGGGCCCTGCATTTCCAATTTTTGTTAGTGCAGGAGAGAACTCCATTTAATTCAAGCATGACGAACCAGATGTTATATTTACTTCTTTATATCCAATAATTTGTTATAGCTGTGCTTGTTATATCAAGGTTCGACTGTTATTCATTTTCGATGATTAAATGTAATTTCATTTGGTTAATTTGCAAGCGTGGCCATACAAAATTATTACAACTGCTTTGATATTCACATGGCCCTGTTCAGAGCACATTTGGTTCAATGCCGTGTTGATATATTCTGTGCATCCAAAAATGCACAACTTTATAAAACGCAGGTCAAGTTGTCTGTGCTTTGTCTGTGTTTATGAGTCCGTGCTACTTCATATAACAGAAGTTAGCCTGAGGCATTGTGTTGTGATCAGATGCTCTGCACAAGAAAAAGGGACGTGGAGAGAAAAAAATAGATTGTGAGAAGGCAGAAAAAAGTAGGCATGCTTGTTTTGCTGTGGCCTCTTTTATAAAGGTGTGCACGTTTTTATGTCATTGTTGCATCCAGGCAGCCAACCCAGGAGCATCACTGAGTGACTTTGTGCGCTGGTACTCTCCACGTGACTGGGTTGCGCCATTAGTGGATCAAACAACTGGGCAAGTAATTGAAGAGGGCCACCTGAGTCATCGTATGCAGCTACCTGGCAACACTTGGCAGGAGGTTTGGGAGACAGCACGCCCTATGCCTGCACATAGGCAGAAACGCCTTTTTGATGACACCAAGGAAGCAGAAAAGGTGTGTCGATCAGACATGCTTAACTGTTTATTCATTCTATTTAATTTTCAAGTGCGATTTAGTTACTGCGGCTATGCAAGTGCTGGATAGTTTCATTCAACGTTTCAACAACCTGATGTGCTGAAAAACCTTCAGTACAATTTATAATGCTCTTCAGTTTTCGTCACAGCAGTCACAGCTAGGGTATCCACCTATTGGAGAAACTGGGAAATGTCAGGTAACTTCTCAGTTCTGTAAAAGGCAGAAAATAAATTTTTGCCTTTGGTCGGTGCATAGGAGCATCAGTTCCCTTGACCAAGAAACGCCAAGTGAGGAAGGAACGAAGATTAAATTTGGTGGTAGAAGATATAGCCTGATGCACTTTGCTTCCAGCTGTGCAGTTAGTTTGATGTGTTAGTTCACAAAATTATTCTTATAAATGGTGCATGATTGGTCTGAAATAGCACATTACCACCAGCTAGAAGCACCATGACGTCACTTTAGCTTTCATACCATGATAGATGACCATGACTAGATGACAGCTACACATAAAAAAGCAGAGTGACAACATCTGCGCGCAAGAAAAAAACATTTTGCCATTCCTCTAACTTCAATGCGTTTCAAAATGTCTGTAATCAGAACTTGCATTAGAGCCACTTCATTTTCCGTACAGGCACCCCATTTGCACCGACGGAGGTGGAACATAGGTGGGGACGGCCAAGAAGTGTTGCCACACAAAGATGCAATGGATATCACAGAAATTTATGAGGAGGCCCAGTGAAAAATCACAATAATAAGGCAGCCCATCCGCTAATTGGTGCACATGGCGATATTTCAGCAATGCACCGTTATAGTGGTTCTCCTTCACCAAGAACGGTGTTGGAACAGTGTTGGGTACATCAGTCATTAGAGCATTCAAGAATTGCTGGGTTGATGCAGCACCAGTGGTGCAGTGCATTTCTTTGAAAACATGAAATCGCGAACAGAGCCTTAGTAATCGAGAAATTGAGGTAAATGCAGGACACGATTAGAGACTCCCCCGAGACGTTCAAGTACTTGCCCTATGACGAAGGCACTCCTCATTTAAATTCTGTCACTAGTATTCAACCACTCGTTATAAAAGCATCATTGTATTGTATTATAAGACAAAAGAAAATGCTACTTGACCATTTCTATTTCATTTTTAGAAAAAATAACTCAGTGACATTACATTGTTGACAACGACACGGCCGGTCGTTCTCGCTCGACTTTCCGCCGCCCGCGCTTTCGCGTCTCAATAGTTCCGTTATCGCGTAGTGCTGCGCTTGTTTTACTGGCTTGCGAAACTCACACAAACTGCATGTAGCAGAGAATTCCACTTCCATGTGATGTTGCGGGAACCCGCCGTGGTTGCTCAGTGACTATGGTGTTGGGTTGCTGAACACAAGGTCGCGGGATCAAATCCCGGCCACGGCGGCCGCATTTCGACGAGGGCGAAATGCGAAAACACCTGTGTACTTATATTTAGGTGCACATTAAAGAACCCCAGGTGGTCCAAATTTCCAGAGTCCCCCACTACAGCGTGCCTCATAATCAGGTCGTGGTTTTGGCACGTAAAACCCCATAATTTTTAATGTTGCGGGATGCTCAAGCGGTATTTCGATTACCATGTTATTTCCGATTTTAGGCATGTGAAGTGTGCAGTGTGAAAATAAAACAAAAAGCAACAGCAGGTAAAAAAAGCCCTAACAAGCCATTCAGGAATTTATCCTGACTGTTAAATTACCTCTCTTAACCACACGCACATGTACACACGCATGCACACTGCACTCTGTGCATGCCTGGAATCAGCTGTATTTATGAAAGCATTGGACGCAAACAAAACAGTAAACAAATTTTTACTCAGTCAGTGTCATTTTCTTTCATTTGTCTTATCCCAGTTATGGTAAAGTTCTACTAAGCATTATGCCCCATCTAGTCCAGCAATACACCTTATTAAGCTCACATTAATCTGTCATCAAATCTTGTGTTCAACATCTGTATCACAGTAACAAATTTCATGCAGGTGCTGTATTATCTGCTGTCACTGCATCCAGCCGAGATTGTGAAGCTGTTGATACCCATTTTAATCCACTGTGCCTTAGCACACATCATTGATCATGGTAAGAACATTTACATCACTTTTTTTCCTAAAAGGACCACAGTATAGACCACTTATAACGTAACTGCTTATAGTGCAGGACCGGATATAATACGATCTTTTCAGACTCCCGTTAATTTTCCCATAGCACTCCATGTATATGCGCATCGCTTATAGTGCAGTTGCGGGACACGAAATACCGGTTATAGTGCGGCTGCCTGGAAGTTCGGCAGTCAACCTAGACCGCAAGTGCTCCCCTCTAGCCACAAATACCGTATTTACTCGAATCTAATGCGCACTTTTTTTCCCCGATAAAACAGGTCCGAAAATTCCGTGCACGTTAGAATCAAGTACGACCCTAAATCTGCGTTGCCATATAGCCGTCGTCATTTCAAAATGGCCGCCTCGCACGCGCTTCCAGCCTAGCTACTCTCGAGCCTAGCTACCGTAGCTTCCTCCATGTGCTGCAGTACATGTGCTTAGAGGCAGTAGTCTACCGTCGGTCTTCACGAAAATAAAGTTCTCTGTCTGTCTGTCTGTCTGTCTTCACATTCTCTGCATCTGCTCTATCAGCATGAAGTACTGAGTTCATCATGATGCCGCATTTAAAAGGAAAGTGATCATGTGTGCGGAGACGGACGGAAATCGGGCCACATCACGGGCGTTCGGAGAATCCGAACTTGTGTTCGGGACTGGCGCAAACAGAAGGAGAGGATTTTCGCCAGCAAAGCAATGCAGGATTGGTTTCAGTGGCCCAAAGCAAGACATAATCTGCGACGATCCACTTCGGCGATACAATTGCCTTGGCCCTATCTTGAAAGCAATCTGCAATGGGGAAAGTCCGCCGCACGCTGTGTTTTCGCCGCTTATAGGCCGCGTTCAAGCTAGAGGCATGATAGCACGAAGGTCAATTCGCTCGCCGCGCTTCATTACTCAAACGTTTTGACAGTTTGTTTCCACGATCAACGAGCGAGATGTGTTCATGTTTGCTTGTGTGCGTGTGACACTGTGCATGTTAATTTATTTAAGCGATGTCTACAAAAGAAGCCTCAGCCACGGGCCCTCCCTGAACACACTACCCCATTCTAATACACTGTAGCATAGGGTCTCTAACAGCTTCTTTCATGTACACAATGTCAAAAGCAGATGCTCATGCATTTTTCTTGCCACTGGGACAAGTAAAATTGCTGATAAGGACATCTCAAGCAGTTAAAAAGTAAATAAGTAATAATAAGAATAAGGGTAAAATTACCATGAAATGCATCTCTTACTTGCATGAAAAGATGCACCACTGCATTAGTTTGTCATTCAAATAATTCACCACTTTTTTAATGACCTGGTTCAGTTTGCCTGGGACACTATGGATAATAAAAAGAAAAATAAAGCAAATAGTGAAATGCGTTACTTCACTATGCTACATTAGAAATTCGGAAGCCAATTGGAACACTCACTCGTGACTGTGCTCACTCACACTCAATTAGCATATGCATTAGAGTGTGAACATGAGAAAGTCCTAGTGAATGCAACTGGAGTGTGTGAATATGGGCGAGTGCTGGTGATGTGAGCACACAGCCAAAAAGAAGAAAACATTTGTGAATAATTAACCATTAATTTTGCCAAATTATGGCCAAATGGTGATAAGCACACACATGTACATATTTCCTCTTAGTCGCCTTCATGTCTGAAATAATTTTTTAATGGAATGCTTTTGACATGCCAAACATTCATGGCTTTCGCATCTTGTCTTTTGTTTCTTATAATAGCCCACGAGGGTCCTCGTTCTTTGACAACATTCCTGGAGCAAACCATAACTAAGGTGGCTTCACAACTCAGAGGAAAAGAACCAAAGTACAAGGTAAGAGTGGGTCTGGTTGTTCCGTTACTGTGTGAAAGGAGTATAGCAATTAGTGCCTAGCTGTGTGTGCTTGGGAAACCATGCTTGCACAGGCACTTTAAGTGGAAGGGGCACTAATAGAACATTTCTGGGGAAACAACCCTATTTTTCATCTTCTTTTCATACTTGCTTACATTTATAAAGAAGAGATTGTTTAAACAAATACGTATATGTGTTGAATGCAATTCGCAGCATGTCAAGTAACTTTCAAAAGGGGCCTGTAACACTTTTTGAACATTGTATATAAACCTTCTTAGTCGATAGACAATTCTGTCGTGTACAGATGAGCCTAACATTATTCTTGCACTTGCAGCAGGGAGCCTACAGGTCATTCGAAAGACCGCCACCACTTTTCGTATATGTTTCTACAAATGTATAACACGACCTGATTGTCCCGATTTCTTTAGACATTTAGATTTCTTCAGACCTGCCAACTTTAAAGTTTAAAAAATACCACAGTCAAAGCCAAAAATATTAACATTTGGTGAAAAATACTACTATTAAAAAATTTGCTACTTAAGATGCACAAACTTTATTGTTCTGAGCATGTGAAGTCTTAGCCCAAGGTGGACGAACCGTGGGCCCTGGCCGCCCTCGGAGCCCTGTCCACCAGTGTGCTAGCTGGTCCTTTCAAGCTGAACAGCTTGGCCTCCCACTGCTCCTCGGTTGTGTGCGTTGGCATTGTGTTGGTCACTCCCCCACACTCCCACACCATGTGGCTTAAGGTGTTGGGGATTTCACAGAACTTTATATGGCTGTTCTGTGGGTGAGATCCTATGGAGTAATGTGCCGTGTACATAGGAATTTATTTTTAGCCTCCTGAAAATTACCACTTTCCTCTCTGTTGAGTCTGGGGTATGGCAGGGGATAGGTTCTTTTGTTTAGTCTATAGTGCTGTAAAATATCTGCATATTTCTTGAGAACACAATCCTTTATTTCTGGTCCATCTGGCAGGGAGGCCTGGCGATTATGATTTTGGGCCACAGCGTCCGCCATCGCATTCTCTGACATGTATTCGTGCCCCAGGGTCCGGACGATGTCCAGAATATAATGGCCGAACGTGCTTAAGAGCAAGAGCCTCTGCCAAACCACATGGCCTTTAGCTCTTGTCCCTCTTTCTGTAGCAAAGAAAGAAATAAACTTCAACTTCAACTTCATTTCTGGTAGTTTCTTGATGTTTGCCAGTATGTGTATCGCTTGCTTGGAGATTCTTCCTTTTTGGTATTTTCTGCAGGTGGTCTGTAAGTTGGTAAGTATTGTTGCTCTTTCGCCGCAGGTTGTCACGGCGAGGGCTATAGCTACTTCTTCTGCTATGTCTATGTACTTTGTTAGTGTTTTTGCTTTTGCTGCCATTCTTTCGGTGCCCTCACCATCTGCAATGTGACAGCGTGAGCTGCACTTTTTAGGTATTTTGCTGCGCCCGTGTGTTTTACATCCGGGTTATTTTTGTAGGTCTTGTCCAGTGCTACGATTCTTGCTCTCCTTCTTTCTCGGTTGTGTTCTGGGTGCATGTTTCTAGGTATTGGTGCTACTGTGACGTTTTCTCGTATATAGGTCGGTACTCTTCCCTTCTCATCTTACTTCCCAAGCCTACCACATATCCTAGCCTTCTGAGAATGGCCCTGTCTGCTTCCATCAGTGTTTGTCTTTCGATTTGGTTTGCTTTATGTCCTCGACCAGCTCCTCCCAGGTGTTATGGATCCAACTGGCGGAGCAGTCCTTCCCTAGAGGCTTTGTCAGAGACGCCGATGGCTATTTTGAAGGCTTTCCTGATTAGTACCGTAACTTTCTCCACTTCCGCACCTTTGAGTAAGGTAGGGCGTCCCGTAGGTTACCCTGCTGATGACAAGCACTTACTTGGACTATCTTGATGGTGTCCTGTTCTTTTAGCCCGTGTCTCTTGTTTGCAAACCACCCAAGCTCCAAGAGACCATCCTTTAGGTGCTACTCAAAATGTTGACTGTTTATTAAGAAATTCAAATACTTTGTACTGTAGAGACGCTGTGAACAGGTGCTCGCTCTATAGTCACAACTACAGAATGATCTATGCACAGACAACCAGAAATATTCATGAAGTTTATGAAATATTCGTATAAAAGTCGGCAAAATTTTTGTTGCCATTAAACATTGTTTCTCTGGAGTAGGTGCTGTGGGTATGTTAAAAGTCTGAGCAAGTTTGAAAAATGAGGCTCCTAAAAATCGGTTGGCAACTATATTTGTAATACCTCTAGATCACTTCTGCCCTATACAGGACGCAAATAAGAAATGATAAAATTATTGGTGTTATTACAGAAATTGTAAATAAACTCTAAAAATCGGTGACCTTACAGTAAAAATTGTAAAAGTTGGCAGGTATGTATTACTCAGCAGTGCCTTCAGCAGAACTGTATACAAAGAAATCTCACCATGATGATAATTATAATGATGGATGTTTATTGGCATCCCGATTGAAATGGGGTGGCGACAAACCGTCACCTAGCCTGCTTTATTTAATAACGTTTTACTACATCTGTCACCATCTAGCCTTTTGCCCATCTGATCTCGATCTTAACTTTTGTATTTAAAATCTCTATCACTATATCGTACCGTCACCTACGCTTGCAATGACTCCGGTTCTGTCAATGTCTTCATTGCTTTTTTTCCACCAATACTCCAAACGTTCCTTACTTATCTCGACTGCTGACCAGTTAATCCTTATATCTTCTTTGAATCCCAATGCTTCTGGAAGGTGAGCATTACCTACGGGTCTCGCCAAGTCAATATTTTGGCATTTCATTACGATGTGCCAAGTTGTTTCCGGGCTTTTTTTTTGCAGCACCCGCATGCCTCATCCTGTGGCGCGATTTGCTCCGGTATGTTTTTGTCATCAGGCAGCTAGCTTGGGCCTCAAATAGCAAGGCACTGCCCTTTGCGTTATCATACAGCTTTTCCCTCCTGATTTCTTTCTTGCCGTTTTTGTAAATCTCCATGGTCTTTTTTTTTTTTAATACCTTTACATCCAGTTTACCATCTTTGTTTCTCCCACTTTCTTTTTATGACTCCTGGTTGTCTATTTACACTTTCAATTACCATTTACTTGGCTGGCAACTTTCTTGATCTCTTCCTCCATTTCGTGTCCATGCTTTTGAGGAGCGGATAAACCCGCCGCGGTGGCTTAGTCAGCTAAGGCATTGCGCTGCTGAGCACAAGATCGCAGGATCAAATCTCGGCCGCGGCAGCCGCATTTTGATAGAGGCGAAATTCAAAACGCCCGTGTGCTTGCGTTGTAGTGCACGTTAAAGAACCCCAGGTGATCAAAATTATTCCGGAGTCCTCCACTACGGCATGCCTCATAATCAGAACTGGTTTTGGCACGTAAAACCCCAGAACGAAGAAGAATGTTACAATAAAATTAACGCTGTTGGAACCGGGCATTTTTATCGCTGTAGTGCGTTTTATCGCTGTAGCCCCTGCTCTTTTCAACTATATGTTATGTCAGTGATGATGTTACCGCCTACGCAATGGCCCATGAATACCTGCCATTGGACAGTTGTTTGTGGCCATGAATTACAAGCAAAAGCTTGTGCACGTATGCCCCCCCTTCCAGATTTTCTAGCAAAAGGGGAAGTGGTGGTTGTTAAAGCATCCCTGTTCTGTCGCTGTTTATTTGTTGCTGTTGGGCACCTTTGTCAGATGCCAACCTCAAAAGGTTACCATAAGTACGCTACAAAAAGAAAAAAGAAAGGAGCAGTAGGCAGGGCACTACCCCAGCTGCGCAGAAAAAATGAATTGAGGGGGAATGGAGGAAGTAAACATTGTGCTCATTATAATGCCATTCATTCTAGGTACCTCTCAAAAATTTTTTCTTAAATATATTCATTCAAAGATTTTTTTTCTCAAATATATTTATTAAAAGCTATTACACTCATTCCAGCATGTTTCTCAGGCTTCACAAAAAGTGTTTGTCACGGTCTCAGTGTTAAAAGCTGACAGAAAAGAATAGGATCACTTAAAAAGGCTATTAATTCACTCAGCAGTAAATACTGAAAGTTTAGAATGTAAAATTTATTTGCTTGTGCTCTTTGCACTTTCTGCACAGTTTTTCTGGCCTCTCTTTTTTAAGCCTCCGCATTTGGCTTGCTCCACTAACCAGAGGGATACACTCACATTCCAACTACAGCGGAATTGTTAAAAACAGTCACAGCTCAGCAATACTGCCTCTGTGACAGACCTGTAGCTTTACATGCCTTTATTTCCACACTGCACAAGAGTGGAAGATGCAGGGAAAAGGAATGGCCTGCTTTGTGTGTGTGCAAGGTCCTTGTCTTTGGTCTGCATATTTTGTGAGCAATGCTAAATAAATGTCTTGGTAAGCTCCCGTGCTACTTATATCAACTTTCACATGACCAGATTTTCAGAGTACCTAGAAGTTTGTGCAAGCAAAGTTTTACTGTACAAATGGTCATATAATGTTTTATCTGTTTCAGGAACTTCTGAGCTTGCTCTATGAAGCCGAAGTAGCAGTTGCACGGTGTGTAAGCCTCCGAAAGAAATTCAACCTTGAACACAACACTGCAGACTCTTTGAATACACCATCTGGCAATGATGGCTCACATCGTCGTCTCTCAAGTGCTTCTGGACAACCAAGCGGCACAAGAAGCCAGAGTGCAATTGATGTAAATAAGTTTGTGCTGGACCTTGTTGACAATCCTGAAGTCTCCATACCTGGTGCAGGCAAAGGCACCGTAGGGAAGCTAGTTTCTCAGCTTTTCGTTGACTCTATGAAGGTGAGTTAACATTATTATTATTATTTGATTTGTACACATATACACACAAGGACACAAAGGGATTAAGGAGGGAGCAAGCTGACAACTGCCACCGAGAGGGGCACAACGCCTGCCTACTCCTATAGGAGGAGTTAACATGTACCAGCCCTTTAACACCACATTTGTGTATCCTCATTATTTGGGCTATACCTGCAATTCAGATGTTGCCAGGCATTTCATTGGCTGGCATTGCCTTGAAATCTGACTCACGCTTGTTTTGCGGTACATTGCTTGTTCATATACTGTCATGTAAAGACTCCCAGAAATGATGGCACGAAAGAAAACAGCTAATGAGGAATATTAGGTGTTAAGCCATGTTAGTAAATTATGCTTCTATAATATCAAAATAACCACTCATACCGCAAGAGGAAGCTTGGTAAGTCCGAAATCACACAAAAACAAAAATACATGGCAACACTGCTCTGAAGTATGCACACCACAGCTTTTGACAGTGGGTACTTGGGTCTAATTAACTGTTTATTAGTACAAAAGAACTACATTACATTATAAAAAAAGCCATGGACTCAACCTAGCATGTTTCAAGAATTTTTGGCCCAAAAACCTCCCAGATACAAAAAAAAAAAAAATACTTTGAAATCCGTGATGACACACTAACTATTAGCAGTGACGTTTTGCTACAAAATTCAAAATAGCCAAGTTCGGTCTTCATTTTCTCCTTTTGTGATCAACCCTATTCCACCAAATGAGTAAATCTAGTTTTGAAAAAAATACCAGTATTCCTTTAATATGTTGGTGGTATAGTTGTAGCACAATGTAGGCTGTTGTGACATCACCTGTGCATAAAATGCGAGAATAAATAATTTTACATGCTTGCAATTAGCAAATACTGAAATGGGTAGTAATGCGTAAATCGATCTTCACACCAGCACATGGTGTCATCAGGCAGCCAGTCAAACGTGTGTTAAACTGTTTTCTCTCTGCCATAATTACCGTCTGTCCTGTATCCAGAAGTAGGTGTAAGCATGAAATGCTCCGAACTATTCCTACCAGCATGCAGCAAGGTCGGCAAAGGATTGTGGCCTTGAAGGCACCCTAGGCAGACGTGGACCACATACAGTTGACAGGCGAGTGTCTGCATGGGTGACAGGCATTTAAAGACATGAAGTCTCCCCTCTGTGCTCCTGCACATGCACTTAATGTCATAATTTATACTCGCCTCTACGCATCCTTAGCCTATACAGGCCTTCATGAAAATTCAGCAGTATGTTGGAGCCCTACGTCACAGTAGCACTCAATTTTTTTTAGTTATTGCTGACAGCAAGTCAATTTTCAACTACAGCAGCTTTGCATGCCAGATTGCATCGAGTTCCTTGCAACCATTTGCACCCGCTTTGATGCAGTCTTAACAAAAACAATGACACTGGTAGGCAGCGAGCCAAGGTGTTGACGTCACCGCTGGAAAGGAGGTGTGGGTGGGAAATTCAAGTTATCAAGCCAATTTAGGGACCCTGAAAACAGTCTGCATGTGCAAATAGTTGCACATTTTAGTTAAACGAGCACTCTGATGCTCTAAGCCAGGGCTGCACAACTCAAAACTAGCAAAGGCCAATGTCTCTGAGAGCCACACAGGCCACACTTTAGTGAGAAACATTGCTTGTTTCGCTTGCTGAAAGGCAGTCCATGTTTGGTGTCATTGCATTCGTTGCTGTCGTTGGCATGTATTGTAATGTGATGTCAGTCATTGAAGACAGAAGGTGGCTCTTGTACACAGAAATCAAACAGAATGTCTATTCACAGATTAGGTGCTTGAGAAGAGAAACATCAGTTTCATGGCATTGTTAACCATGTTTCCATACTTATTTCCATCAAAGTTCTTGTAAAACTGTAGGAAAGGCTGCTCTTGGTGCATGCCTTTTAGCTCAAGCAAACGGTGCAGGTCTGAGCTCTAGCTGCACTGTGGAGTCACACTCTTTTGGTGTCACCGGGAATGAGTTGTAAAATAGATATTTGCTCTTTTTTAATATCTTCAAATGACTTAACACAATGTTAGAACTGTGTCAAAGGTTCTAGACATGTTCTTAAGATTCAGTGTTGTGTTTCTTCTCCACATCTTTATCTCACGCTAGAAATTATATTAAAAAAAAAAGAGCACCATTTCAGCTTACAAGTATTAGATAGACAAAAATGCACCTTTCGCTGTTAGGATAGAGTGCACAATAGTACACAATAAAAGTCTGAATTCAGCCGCAAGCCACTATAAATTTTGTAGCGGGCCATATGTTGTGCAGTCCGGCGCTAAGTAATCCCATTTTTATGTCAGCATCAATTGATCATAGTGTCTTCAGTATCGAGTCTTTTTCTTTGCTTTGAGATACACTGCACTTTCACCGCCATCACTGTTGTCTGCCTCACAATAAAGGGATGCCTAACTGCCATATCTTAGTCTTCTTGCAATTAAAATATCCACTTCTTCCTCCTTATCATCCTCACTTTTTTAGCTGCTGTTACTGAGTTTAGCTCAAAATTAATTGTTGTCCAAAGTTCATCTTTGTCATTGGGATGTGTGTTAAGTGGGAACTGTATGTGTTGCCCCAAGAAATAGTGCAGTAGTGAAGATGGCTATGAATGGATAGACAGTGAGCAGGCTCTGACAGTTGAAATAGCAGCAAACTTTAATTAATATGCTGATAAGTCATATGCAAGTTTCCACATTAGAAGAGAAGTGTGCTGATGAAATTTCAAGTGTTTATTGAGCTCAGCCCCCTCCAAGAAGTGGCACGATAAGAGGCATTCAGTAATGTAGAGCTAGTACACATATATATTGTATACATAGATGTTGTATACATAGTATACATCGAATACATATGGTATTGCTTTGCTTTGTTACTTCATGACCAGCTGTGAACTGTGGCGAGATAGGCAAGGCTGTGCTGGTGAAATTGGCAACACTGTACAAGAACACCCAACTCTGTATAGACTTGGGTGAAGTCTAGCTGATGTTTTCTGTTAGCATTTCAAACTTAAGATAAATCAGCTTTACAATACTGTTATGACAGGCCCAGTGCCAGCTCCATAGTAATATACCTGGACAGCCATCTAGAAGTGGCACAGCTTTTATGCATGTGACGGGTTTATTAGATCTTCCTTGCCTGCATTAGCCTGCCTGAGTCACAATTTTTCTGTAAAAGAGTTTATAGCTACACATAATGGCAAAGCAAGTGGCTGTTTACTGGGCTTCAATGACAGAGGCTTCATCTCAAAACAACAGCTGGTTCATTGTTGCCTGCAAGTATTGTGTGCTTGGTGACTGCGTGACTACTTGCTTATGTGATATTTTTATTGAGCCTGTGTTCAGTTGCAGGAAAGGGACACAGCCTCAGAAGTAGAAGAGGACAGTGAATGCAAGTTCCCCAGCCCAGTGGCACGCGAGTACATCCTACGCACAAGGCACAGTCGGCCAACGCCAGCCTCGAGGTTGTCCCCACAGCGCATGTTCTGTGTCATGGCAGGAAATGACTTTCGTCTGGCAGGTGCATTCACCCATGACACAGTTTTTTACTAATGCTTGAGACTATGGTTATGTCTCTTCTAAAGTACTCACTAGTTTTTATTTTTTGTGTTAAGGCCTAATCTCTTCTCTATATGTGATATGATGCTTCGGTGGCAGTCTGGCTTTACCAACATCAATTGTAGGCTTTGGTGGTGGCTGGAGTTGGTAAATGCAAAACTTGTTTCTGTGTGTTACAATCTTAAATGGTAAAGGCATTCCTCCCTGAAATTATCGGAGACTAGAACAAACAAAATGACAAAAAAAAAAAAGGGATCATAACATCCTAGAATGTTTCACTAGCGTAACAATAATATTTGGTATTTAGCCCCAGTTGGTTAACACTTTACTAAAATTGGGCACTTTCTGTGGGGAATTAACTTATGATACAGTTTTTCTCATTAACAGTGACTTTTTATGTGCTAAATGTTATTTTCCTAGGGCACATTTTTTTTCTAATTCAGTTTACTTTCAATGTAATTGCTTTGCGTACATATTTAGGCAACACGTTTTTTTGTAACGAGAACAGTCTCAATACAGATTAACATATTGCCTGCTATTACATGTGATTTTTCTTTATCTTTTACTTTCTGTTTGTGGTCATAAGTGCAGTAAAGCAGCATTTCTGTGAAAAGAACTTATTTAATAAATTAATATTTTTGTTTCTTGTAGGAATCAAAATAACATGTAATGCCACAAAAGTACTACCGTCAAACTTTCATTTATTAAAGCAATATCTGCTGCCAAAAACTTCATTAGATCACCATTCCCCGCCCCCCCTCCACATGTCTAGCAGTGCAGTTAGCAGTATCACGGCCGCAGGATTAAAAAAACAAAAAATGTACGGTCTGCTGCGTCAAGCTGGCTAATCAAGTTATCACTAGCACTAGGAGCGAGCGTCTGTACCATAGTTGCATTCGCAGGCCACTTGGCTGGCCCAACAGCACTATTTGCGGAGGATGGGATGCGTCGGCTTCCACGAGCAACAGCGTTTCTAGCATGTTCCTCATGCTGTTTCTACGCCGTTCCCAGACAACGCTCCTTGACTGGTGGCGCCACGGTGGATCATGTCGTTTTGGATGTACGCAGCAGGCCGTACCTTTTTTTTTTTTTTTTTATCTAGCGGCTGTGGTAGTATTTAACAGTAATAATAGCTTATGGGTGCAGTTAGTAAGCCTCATATAGCCTGGTAGCAGAGCACAATTGCCTGTCTCACTTTGCAGGATCCAGTGAGTTGCACACATCTCAGAATGCTTTACATTAAAATGAGTCTCAGAACAAGTCCTATACTTGGAGACTGTTTATTGTCTGCTGTTTGTCACTGCATGTACAAAAGGGCTGCAGAACACGTTAAGCCTTGATGGCTTTTTGTCCATGGACCTCAACATCAATGATGTTGAAATAAAGTAAAATGAATTAATATATCAAGTCAGGTGGAGTGAGAGTAGGTTCTTTAAGTGGCATAGCAGCATTTTGCTACTTTGCCACACATGGTATAGGAGAAATCATGGAGTGGAGTGACGTGAGGATCATGAAGATACAAGTGCTGATATACCCAGGTGTATGGGCTGTACGATGAAGCAAAATAGGATTGCTGAGCTCAGCATGCACATGCCGAGAATGTCGCCTGTAATAGTTGCACTGTAGTGTGAAGAATGCTGTCAGTCTTTTTTTTTTTTTTTCTTCCTCATTTGCTAACTTATTTTTTATCTGTGGTAGAAACAGACAAAAGCACACATCAAGATACATATCAGCCCACATGCAGCTCTTGCTGTGCTGATGCCAGCATGCGTCAATCGCCTGCGACTGTGCACCATGTCTTTACTGCACTGTAAGATCTTGATAATGGGGAAGTTGATCAAACAGAGCCAGACTTGCCTATCACTTTTCCATTGATGAGCCTGTTCAGTCTCTTCTGCTGGAATGCTCTTGAATGCTCCATTTTGAAAAGCATAAATGCCATGCGTCTAGTGTGGGTAACAATGGTGATAGGCCAGCAAATGGCATAGTGATGCATTTTGCTCACAGCTTTCACCTAGGTCCTCTCTTAGAGGTTGTGGAAGTGAATATGTAATACATGAAGACTTCAGTGAATTGAGAAGACCGCTTTGAAATATTACTGCATGAAATTGAGGAAAATAATCTGTAATCATCTATGAAGCCATTACAGGGGGCAAAAATGTTCAATTGAAAATTTAATTCTATGGAAGTTTGTTGAATGAAAGTTTGACTGTAGTAGCAACTGAACTTGTAGAAATGCAAAAGCAGTGAACAAACTGCGCCTAGTTGCCCTGGCATTTGTGGAGACCTACCATGTGCATATTTGTCTACAAATTTGTCTGAAAATTGTTAAGGACAGTGCCAGTGATAGTGAGTTGCTTTGCTAGTGGCTCAAATTAGGTAGTACAGTTTGTAAAGGCATTATGTCAAATTGCATTGTGTCATCAGCAGTCTGTAGCATTAAGTGGAAACACAAGCGCATCGAACTGTAACACAGAAAAGTAGTGCAATACATAACCTTTTATTTCACTATTTGTACAGTGAAAATCCGGTTGTTACTGGATTGCAACTTGTGTTCACAATGGTCATTATGCACTGGCTTCCACAACCTCCTCAGTTGCCCTGACTATTTGTGCGGATTTTACATTTTACTGAAGCATCAATCTGTATTAAGCTTGTAGCGCAAACGTTGGCGATAGACCATTTTATTCACAGCATCACTCACTCAGCTTAGTACCTCTAATACAAGCAACCAGAAGGTACACAGCGCACTTGAAAGCAAAAGAAATTAAACACGAAATATTTTATGTTGAAATTTCCCAGATGCTGTCATTGTGAGAGCAGTGCCTAAGGACCAATGACACTCATCATTACGATCCTGAGCTTGTGCACTAAAGTTCTAATGCAATTGAAAACTTTTGTTTCCTTTTTGTTATCAGTGTTCTCTCTATCTCAGTCTTTTTTGACACTGTCCCTGCAGCACATGCACCTGAGGCAGTTCCTGTGGCAAATGCATGTGATATGTATTGTCATTACTGGTGGTGCACATTGAATTTGTATGCAAAGTTTGCCATAGTGCTGTGCTGTACAGCAAGGAATTTTCCTGGTCTTGGTGGTTTGCCACTGTCGAAAGCAGTAGCAGCCATGCCACTGCTGTCGTGTCCTTTACAAGTGTTTCCACGTTGTTCCTCCAATGTCGTAGTTTTTTGATGAAAGTTGTACATTGCTTTTACGATTTCAGCCGGCAACACAAAAATGTGCAGCAATGTGGTTTCACCACTGCTCCTGTAATTGGTTTATTTCTTGTGCTACCTGTCTGGCTTTGCCACAGCGTTCTTTTCAAGGGTTTCAGGAACATAGCAAACGTTTCCATGCTACTCCATGCACACTTTACATAGCAAGAACTGCAAAAGTGAAAATGGAGCCACCTGCATGCAGATTTGTGAAAGCTTTGCAGCTCATGATGAAAGAGCGCAATCTAACAAAAATGACTGCACTGAAGGATTACAGCTGTTATTTTCGTGATCCATGTGTCACAGATTGAAATTTGTCACCTGCTAGTACTGCAAATTACACATACCACCTGCAGAAATATCCTAATGATTGTCACTGTCTAGATAAAGTATCGTGTTTGTAGACGTTAAGTTGACACTGCATCTTTGTATTGCCATGCAGTGCCCTCGCAATCGCTTCGTTCAGCCACGAGAAAGAGCAGGCTGCTATGGGCTCTCTATGGCACCACTCTACATCCATTGGGTTATCTTGATTCAGGCCTTGTTGAAAAGTTTTGGAAAAGCCAATCTCACATTTGAAGTTTGCGTCTTTATGAAAAAAGAAAAAAATAACAGTGGTTCAAGGCACTTTAAATGGGAATACAGTCTGTAGCGTTGTACCTGCATGCTTCTAGAGGGTCCAATGACCTGCGTGACAAGTTTACACATGCCCGTCCCTTTATACTTTGTATAGCATACGTTGTGAAGTGAGGCGATACATTAACCCCTTAAGTGTTTTATTTTTTTTTAAGTTTCCTAACCAAAAGTGCCTATTTTTTTTTTATTGCTGATTTCAAATCATATTGTACTTTTTAAAAAGCAACTACTCGATGTTGACAAAATATTTGCACCACATACTAAGTCAAATTTTAGCTTTTCAGCCATGTTGCGATTGGTTTTATCGACAACTAGTGTAATCAGTTCATCGTCGAGAAACTCTCGAGTGTACTCCAGACGGTCATCTGGTGATATCAGATTAAAAGTCCTGCCAGGAATGGCCAAAAATGGAAACCGAGGAGGCTTCACGCTTGTCGACATCAAGCTGCACCCACTGACTAGCACTCGCAATGTTAGCTTCAGAGATGTTCTCATCATCACTAGAAGAACTGCTCAATTCAGCGTCATCGCTTTCTTCTTCACTTCCGGACACAAGATAAACATCGGTATCCGAACATCTTCATTGGAAGAAGATGACGAAGATGAAAAGCTTATTTTTTGGGTTGACAGGCCAGCTATGCATGTGTTGCCACCGCCGGACGCCATGTTTAAAAAAAAATAAACACACAGCACTCCTGCCGCAGGAGAAACCGAAATCATAGAGTAAGTGCTTCCACTTACTCTGGTGGGCGACACGCGACCTAAGCCGTCGAAGAGCACTTCTCATCCTGAACACTCAAGAGGAGAACCTATTCTGGTAGGACGAGCTCCGCTCGTCCAAAACAGTTTGGGGATGCTTTGGTTAGGACGAGTTCTGCTCGTCCAAAACACTTAAGGGGTTAATGTATATATAGGATAGCACAGAATCACCATCCAGCGTTTTAACAGTTAAAGCATTAATAAGATTGGATTCAGTAGCATGTCTAGTAAAGCATGTGTTAGGGTATTCAACTTAGCCAGACCTAAAAATTTAGCAATCCGAGGGTTGGGTTTCAATTTTGTGCACATGAAATCCAGGAACTATGCAACAATTTCTGCTTAGACCCTGATAAACCCTCATTCAGTGCTACTTATGCCATAGGTGGTAAGCTGTAGTCGGGTTCAACATCAGAAAGATATACTATGACCTTTGCCTGTGCCCTCATCACTACCAGCCAGTGTTCCTCCATAACATGAAAGTAGTTTGTTGGCAAGGTTATTTTTCACTTTCTTTAGTAATAGAATTGTCATTTGAATGGTATTAAAATGTTTTGTTTTTTTTTCACTTTAAGTGTCTACTTCCTTTACTCACTTATATTGGCAGCAAAAGCTCCAACATTTATATGCTAGTTGGTACAACATGGCAAAAGGATGATTAGTGACAAATATCAACTTTGTGAAATAGTAACTAAGCTTTCCAGCTTTCATTTTGATTCGTCCTAGGCCATAGAACATGTTCAGGAATAAAAATGAGACTCCATGAGGACAGCAACATTGCATATTGTACAGAAAAAAAGGGGGAAAAAGACATTGTCAATTTACAAATCTACTTGCTGCAAAATTTTCAGTGTAACTGCTATGGCACAATTTTTAAAAGGACCTTTCGAAGTCTATGTCACTTTTTGGCCATGTGTGCTATCAAAGTTGCCACATGGTAGAGGGACTAGTGGAAGTTGGAGATGCTAGCCAGGTCACATACCTAGTAGTGTGCTGTTCCAGAGCAGAAAACTAAAATATAAACACAAGTGTGCAACGCAAATGAACATGCACTTGAATGCATATGGTAAAAGCTATCTACAGTGTCTTGACTGAGGCATTGGTGCTCCAAAGGAAGTCAAATGCGTCTTCTTTTCCAGATGTTAGCACTGCACTTAATGTGTATGTGACAAAAGTCTCTAGCATATTTTAACAATCACTTACGAGTTTAAACCAGAAATAACCTGGCTTTAGCTTATGTAGAAAAACGTTGTGTGTCAAGTTTGTTATCTTCAAAAACATGTTGCAGGAAGCATTTTTTTAACGGAGCTCATAGGCAACTATGACGCATCTGACCTTAAGTGTACATGCTGTGACTGCCTGAAATGAATAATCTCATGTTCATGGTTTTGGTTGTACTAACAATGGACTATTAAAGATCTTGAATTTTGTACTTCAGCTGCCTTAAATGAGCACTAGTGGTCATTTCACAACAGCAGATAATCCACAAGACAACTTTCAATACACAGAGGCTCCAGGGAAAATGTTTCATTAGAAGGTGATGCGAGTAAATTCCAACCCTTGAAACATTAACATCCCTATTACCCTCTGTATAATTCTGCCCTAATGAGAAAATGAAGGTATTGTTTTTCTCCAGAGTACCGTGGCAGACAATGTGGCAACACACATTTCCTTCCCCCTACAATGGACTTCTCAACAATTTTCACGGAACCTTGAAAACTTAAGCGACAACTACAGGGAACATATTTTGATTATGCATTGCATGAAATCCGCATTTTAATCCTGGATAAAATACTTTCTACATGGTTTCCAGTCAAGGCAAATCAGCTCTGCGGAAGTCCACAAGGTGTAAGGAGTTTCATGAAAGGTAAAATTGTCATCCACCTGACTGTAGCATCAGTTGGATTGATGACAATTTTCATTTTCAAGGTTTTCCAGTCAAAGAAACTTATTGAAGCACATTTAATTCATAATAATGTAGTTATTGCACTGTGCAGAATACATCTGACTTATGCGATTTGTGTGGTAGTGCCAAAAATATGTTTCATGCAGTTGCCGCTTAAATTTTGTACACAATAAATAAAACAAGCATAAGGCTGAAGGAATTTGAAACGAATGAATGAATGTAATTCGTCCTAGTCAGTTAGGAAATGAACCTCGGACAAAAAGCTGCAGGAAAGTAGCTTCAGGACATCTAGGGCCCAGAAAACTGGTACAAACAGACATCACACACCGGTGGCTTGCAAGTACCATCCATGTTGGCATGTGGTGACGAATGAACAATTTAACCATCAAGGACAAAGATACAAGAAGCATTGGGGGATAAAAGATGTATGACAAGAGCAAGCACAAGAAAAAAAATGTAAACAAATTGATACTAGAAAATAGTATTATTGGATACTTTTAATAAAATATAACTTCAAGGAAGCTGGAGGCAAAGTATAAATATCATGGGAGGTATCATACTTATTTAACTTAAGAATTCTTATTTTAACTCATAAGCATTATGCTTAAAAGCTTAAAAATTGTAGGCTCTGTTTGCCATAGCTTGTTCTAATGTGTGTGAAACTAACCGTTTATTCATCTTTCTCGATGTTTGCATACCATTTTAGAAAGAGCCTTGAGATGTTCGTAGACACTATGCATTGAAAATCTTGGGGAGTATAAAAATGTCCATCTGAAAAAAAAGTCAATAAGAACATTGTACTCAAGAAAAAGGTTATATGTATGAGCTCTGTGACTCCAGCTCTAAGTATTATTGCTCTTTTCTACACACCTAAAAGCACATTAAAGTTAGGTTTAGGCATGGTTGCCCATACCAGGTAAGAGATATTGAGATTGGATTGGAACATTGGGTTACGGTAGATGAGTTGATGATGCAATGTACTTAATGTGGTTAGTACATCTCATGGCACTCATCAGAGTACTCCAAGAGATTTAAAGTTATTTACAACCTCAATAACAAAATTATTTAGCTTCAGCGAATGATTTAATATCACCTTTTTGCTGAAGGGACAAACAAATACTGCTTTAATCTTTCTTGTATTTAGAAGTAAATCATTTGCTCCAGATCAAGTATCAGGCACACTCAGAATGGCATTAACTCTATTTACAAGCTCTCCTGAGAAGCCACTGAGAAAAAGATGTGTTGTCTCCATGTAAGACATGTTAGTTCATTGGCTATATTGACAATGTCGTTGGAAAATACATTTAGGAATGGCTCTAAAAGGCGGTCCTGAGGAATGTCACATTGGATGAAGCATGTATTGGATTTATAGGCATCAACACAAATAATGCGTCTTCAGTAACTTGAATAGGAACAAAAAAAGTGGCAAAGGAATGCCATGAAGACCATATTTTTGAAGCTTATAAATTAATGTTTCGTGAGTCAACAAGTCAAACACTTTTAAAGTCCACGCATATTCGCAGTGTTAGTTTCTTTTCTTTACTGTTGCCTAAAATCAGGATTCTTTTTTGTAATAATAGAGCTGACTCAATGGACTTCCCTTTAGTAAATTCAAACTGAAACTCTTTCAATAAGTTGTGGTTCTGGAAAAATTCTGGATTTTTTTTAACATTTGCTTTTCCAATGCTTTTGAAAATACAAAGAGGGCAGAAATTTGGCACTAGTTACTGAAGCCACCTTTAAAAATAACTAAAACCTTGCATTAAAATTAAGTTATGGGCTTGTACGTGCCAAAACCACCATCTGATTATGAGACAAGGGTTAATTTGGACCACCTGGGGTTCTTTAACATGCACGTAAATCCAAGTACACGGGTGTTTTCTGCACTTCGCCCCCATCGAAATATGGCCGCCGTGGCCGGGATTTGATCCCGCGCTACCTCATGCTTAGCAGCCCAACACCATAACCACTAAGCAACCACGGCGGGTGTCCCTTGCATTCTTCATTGCTGTAGGAAATGTGCCTGATTTAAGGGAAGGATTAAAGATGTAGTCCAGAATAGGTGCCACAGTCCCAGCTACACACTTAATTGGTTTGATCTGGAGGTATCATTCGTAATCATTGCAGCATGTATATTTTGAATAAATTAGTACAACTAATATTTTTTAGCATTGGTTAGATTCAAACAAAATATAGCTGATGTACAAAACATTTGGTGATCCTGTGTCAGCATCGCCAAAGTTGTAGAGGTTCACTTAAGCGGATCGGAGTCTCCGAGCCTTAGTTCGGGGGCTCCGATCTAATTACATGGGAAAGGAGAATTTGTTTTTCTCGGCAGCCACTGCACCAAATTTTATGAGGCTTGTTGTGAAATGTTGCAGTTTCACTCGAAAGTCGAAGCATCGATATCAAATTAGTAGACAACTATACGAACTAAGGATAGTAGTTTTATCGGCCATATAAACTTGCAAACATTCGCTTACTAACTAAATTAACAAGCACAGTGCCACGCGCGCACAGGTAAACATAAACAAATCTCGCTCGATGACCGCGGGAACTCGCTGTCAAAACGCTGGAATGAGGAGGCGTGGCAGCAGCATCGAGCGGACTGACCTTCATGCCGTCTCTCGCTTCAACGTGAACTAAACGTCGAAAGCATAGTGCATACGAAGCTCCCGGCACTAGTTGCACTTTGTCCACATCCCAGATCGCTTTGAAGAGGAGGCCTGCGTGGGCATGCACTTTTTCCACGTCGCAGATCACATTCAAGATACGGTGCCCACGCAGCCGCCGCCAGAGTACAATGCCCCCCCCCCCCGTGCCTAGCGCGCGGATGCGCGCTTCCGCCCCACCTTTCTCCCTCGCGCGCGCGAGATTGAGCCATGATCGCTGGCTGACCCTCGCAAGGTTTGACTCGCACATACAGCGTACGGCGACAATGTTACTGTGTTTGGGCTTTATGCGCAACCTCACAGCGACGTCCACGACCACGGCGACTACAGAAATGCTCTTGGAGTGTCTATATAATTGCTGTGCAATAAAAGTTAAAATCTAGCGACTGTTCTACTCTTCTAACAACTGCGTACTTAGCGCCGGAGCAGGTTTCTCGCGCGCACCGTATCTTGAAAGCGATCTCCAGACGGCTCTGACCTTTTGTATGCGCTGTGCTCTCGCCGCTCAGTTTCCTTTGAAGCGATAGACCGCACGAACCTTCGCTCGCTGCAGCGGCCGCGCTCGTTCGTGCGCGCTGACACCACGCTTGTTAATTCAGTGAGTCTTTTTTTTTTTTTTTCTCTCAAGTTTCGGTTGCTATTTTGAACGTGGCGTGTACACTGAGCAGGTGCCTCGGAGACCCATGTCTCAGTGATCGGCGCTACTTCCTGTACCTTCGCGAGAGCTAAGCGGTGCGAAGCTCGTTTCTTGGATCTCCATGGCGAACTCTGTTGGTGGAGATCGCCAACGCGGTGACGTTCGTGTCGACTGTAGACGGAGACGACGTCATTGCTGCGCAAATCCAAGCAAGTCGATCCCCTCCAAGCGTAGTATGAGGCAGGGCATTATTATAGATTTTTTTTAAGCCGCACTAATAACTTTTTTTTTTCGGCCGAACGAGTTTTCCGGACTATTTTTCAGTCCCCACGAGCTCGGAAAATCGGTTGGCGACTGTACGGAGCGCCCTAACCTAACCGCCGCACGTTGCTACTAGCCGGAAACTTCGAATTATCCGAATAGAGCCGCGCGGGCCATTCAAATTATCCGGTAGAATTTGCATTGAGAATGACGGGACCGCTCAAATTCTTCGAATTAACCGAGTTCGAATTATCGAGGTTTTACTGTATGTACATTAGAGCATGCCGTGCGACGACTTGGCTGCGACTTGTTGCCATTCTTGGTAGTATGACAACCCTGCTACAACCACTCAACCAGCAGTGTAAGGTGGAATTTCAACACACACTCCCAAGTGGATGACTTCAGATAATCATTTGAAGACCTCCATAGGATGCCTGAAAGGGGCATCGCTTCAGCAGGAGGACAATAAGGTAAGCTCAAGTAATGGACAGAATGGGCGTGGCTGCAGAAGTGGCAAATATTGAATGAAAGTTTGCCTAATATGCCATCAGTGCTTGCATACTCAGTTGCAACACAATGTGCTTTGTCAGCATGTAGCCATAGTGTGACTCACGCAAGATCTGCACGATTTCAAGAGTTTAAAAAAATGCACAAATCAAACAAATGTGGTGTTTTATTTTATACTATATTTTATCACAGACATTCCATGTAAAGCCTGATGCCACAGTTCGAATTTCATCCCTTTATTGAATTTCTTTTTCTACAATAAAACCGGCGCAAAATTTTTAGAGTAAGAATACCTAGGTTTCCACCATCTTAAACAAATTTTCAAGCTGAAGCTGTGGGGATGCGCGACTCTCACGCGTCCCCTGATGTTGTTTTCCCCGCATCTCTCCTGTAGTCCGGCTTCTCCGCGTGGCTAAGCCCGGCAGCAGTTTCGGCGCATTGCGGGAGATGGTGCGAGTGTCGCGATGCTAACGCCGCCAAACGGCGGGGTGACTTGGGAAAAAAAGGTCGAAGGCGCTCTCTCTTAGGCTTGGGGATCGGCGAACGCTTCGCTCGTGCACCGGCCGCTTCGCGCGACCGTCGCGCGAGGCTAAGAGCAGGACACCGGTATGGATGAACACGGATCGTTCGAGCGCGCCACCGTTCGCGTGACTGTACACGTGAACGACTAGGCGATGGTGTCACAGCATGGGGCGAACATATTCGCTCGCTGTCGGGCGCGGTGAGTCGGACTTCCTTGATTTGTCGCGCGCCCATGTGAATGTTCTATTGGTTGTAATTCGGCTAGAGTGCATTGGTGTATGAAAGGCGCAATAAATGCCCCTTTGCTTGTTTACACTACTGTGTTGTCGTTCCTTTGTCCCAAGAGCATGTGTGAGACCCCACAAAGCACACAACAAAAAATAAATATTCATGAAACATGATAATAGTTTTCCAAAATTGACCAGTTGATTCAATGTTTTTTAGAAAAGATGGCCCTAGTTTAGAAGTTGCAAAAATTTGTAAGTGCACAAATGCTCAAAAAATACCTGGAAGGCATGATATTGGCCATTTTCCTGAACTCCACTGATTACTCATGGAATTCAGGAAAATGTTCTAAAAACGTTGTTTTCTACAGCAATGCTGTCTAGACAAAGTGATAGCTGATTTGCTTCATGCTGCACTTCATTTTTCAGACGCACCTCTAAGCTGATGGAAGGCCCCACAGCTTGCTGACATCAAATTTGAAGTATCGTACACCATGTGCACAGCAATGATCGATGATCACTTGCCATAGGTTTGAACTCAGCAACAAACGTAATGTGACCACCAGTTGCTCCAAAAACATAAGTACACCACTCAACATCTTTACAAATTGTTGTCACTTCTCCGAGAACCCGCATGTGAAGCACTTCTCAGAAGGGTGTCGAATAAAAAAAAAAAAAAAACAGTTCAGTTTAGGTTCAAGCTGGTTTGCTTCATTCTGGTCCAGTTCTTGTTCACAGAAAGACGTTTACAACAGAAATTCTAGTAGTGCTGACTAAACTACATCGAAAAATTAAAGATAAATTACCAATCATTATACCTGCAGTGGGATGACAAGCAACTAAATAATACTGAAATGGACACTATTTTTGAACAGAGACCCAGTTCGTTTCATATGTATCACAATCCCCAGAAAGAAATGAAAAGGCATGAAGCAAAATCACCCATGGGCAAAGCTAAAGACACCCTGACAAAGAAAACATAACAAAAAAAAAAACATGACTGCAAATTTCACACCCCCTCAGGAAAGTCTGTGTTCCTGACGCTATGCAAGTGCATGTGAGTACTGGCTTGTAAGAAAGACAGGCTGTCACTTCAATTCTAGATGCAAAAAGCCTCAAATGACACGATCTCACTTTCGTCAAACAACTAGGTAATCACAGTACACAAAATACAGCTCACTATTTCTTTTTTTTTTTTTTTGTGGCTCACGCTGACTGCAGTGAATTTCAATGTAGTTCCAATGACATCACTTAAGAAACAGCAGTATTGTATAGAAGTGCTGTAGGTAAACAGTAATTTGCATGCCACTGAGCATTTTTCTTTACATTCAAAATAATTTCAAATTGCTTAATTGGATCTCTCCTCTGCAAAAAATGACATTGCATGGCACCCTGGATGGTCCGCCACATACCACTGGCAACAACATGCTAAGCTTATCATGACGGTGATATTCACTCACACCAGCAGTGTGATGATTACCACTCCTCCGGTTGGCTTGCTGCATTGTCTCCATGAGTGCACCTTTCTTTTGCCCAGGTACGCGTGCTTTCATGGTTTCCTAGTTACTGCAGTCAAGCGTCTTTTTTTTTTTTTTAAGCTGGTGTTTGAGTTACCCGAGTTAAAGACTCAAACACAAAGTTGCAACGCTATTGGCAGTCCTTAGTAGGCCCTCGAAAAAATGTCGCAGTTTCACCCGAAAAGCGAAGCATCAATTGCGATAGCAAATTAGTAGAGAGCTATACGGAGTAAGGATAGTAGTTTTATAAGCTGTATAAACTTGGACATGCAGCAGCACCAGCAACGCGCAGAGCTGTTGTCGACCTCATCGGCGTTTTGCCTGCGTGGCATTGGTGACTGTTGCCGGTGCCTCTGGGGGCGGCTCGGAGGTTTTCGACAAGATCAGAATGGGACACTCGTTGAGCAGCGTTGGAAGTCTTTACCACCTTCTCACCTCGCAACGTTTTTATATAAATACGCATTTGGTGCCGCAGCTAAACGTCGCCTCCCCTCCCTCCCTTCCTCTCATCCACGCATGGCGTTTCGCGCGACGGGAGAAGTCGCGTTTGCTCTCTGCAGTGTGTTCGCTCCCCGTGAAAGCGCGCGTCCCTCGCGTGCTTTCACTCGCACATTCACTCAGCGACGATTTCATTGCCGTTGGACTCGATACGGAACCTCATGGCGACGCCGACGGCAGAAATACACTTGGAGTGTCCATATAATTGCTATCGCAATAAATGTTTCTGCCATGGAGCCCGGCTGGCATGGCCCGAATTTGGAATGGCAAGCATCTCAGCATTGTCTAGTTTTAGCATCATCTGTCCTGAATGGCTCATACACATTGCATGTAATAACAGGCTACACGTGGAGCAGGCTGACTGAAAGGAAAGCTGTTTTAAAGAAACATCGTTAAGGGTCCCGTGTCGTCGCAGAAAATCTGGCGTCGGTGCCGTAGCCGGCGTTGGCATCGCGTGAGGGAAAATTGCTGTATATATTCTATACAGCACTAAAGTTCTTCTAGCACCAAAGTTGCTCATACCTTGTCTTACATATTTACAAAGTTATTCCTCAGAATTTTGAGTAGGACAGCCCACAAACAAATGTCATGAAACAAAACACTGACAGCGCATGCCTTTTATGCTAAATTTTCTCAGACTGAAATATTAAAAGTACGAAACAATAACAGAAGATCGGCCCATGCAAGAGGCCACGTTTGTACCAGAAAGCTCGCCTTCGTGCATAGCGTTTGCTGCCAGCGTTTCCTGGTAAACATTACAGTTACATAAGCTGCAGTTCCCGGGAAGCGTGAGAAGCAGTCGGGGATCTTTGAATGCTATCACGTTCCACTCTTAAACACGAAGCTTAAGCGTCCTCCAAATTTTTGTTTAGCCTAATGAATTAATTTACTTCATGTGCCACCCAAATTGCTTGAAAGGTCTCGTTCTGAACCGGTAACCATTATTAATATTTTTTAGTTCCATATTAGTTCGCGTTCAGAGTCTTTCCAAGAATATTCATTCGGGTTCAGTTTCGGCTGAAATTCCAGTTCGGGTACAGTTTTTGGTTCAGTTTCACTTCGAGAACCTGCTTTGCAGCAAGCATTCTTCCACTGATAAAGAACTAAGTGCAAACAGAGCCAATGGTGATAATCAGTCTGATGAATGCAATCCATTGATCAATGACACAAAGGAATGCTTAAATTGTCATGCACACATTTGCACCAACCCAGGCTGCAAGTTTTGTTTATGTAGCTTGTTATAGCATCAAATTTTCATTTCGGCCTAATATATATGCGTCCTTCCACACCCCGAAAAAAAAAATGTGTAAGCTTGCAATGGAACATGAACATTCCCAACAAGAGAAAGCATTTCTCACTGGGTAATTTCCTCAAACTGCATCCATGTTGTCAAAACATTCGTGGGACTTTTTGTGCATATAAAATGCAACATAGTTAATGCTAACACAAAAAATAACAATCCGTTTTTTTCTACAGAAAGGGTCACTAAAATCAAATATTGAATAAAGACAGCTAAGAGTCCTCTTCCAGAAATCTCAAACATTTGTTTTATGCCCAGAGATGACTTGAATGAATGAATGAACTTTTATTTCCCTTTTTAAGAAAGGGGAGGGGCCGGGGGGGAGAGAGGGAGGCCTGTGTGCTCCAGTCTTAGCACCTTGTGCTGCCAGACGTCCGCCTACCAGTCGTGGTAGGCCTCCGCTACCTCCTCAGCCCACCTCAGGACTCGGTCCTGCAGGGTGGGATCGGAGCTGCGCAGGGCAGTCTCCCACAGCTCCTCGCTACTAATTAATGGTTTGAGGTTGCGGGGGGGATATTTGATGGGGCATTTCCACATTATATGGGAGAGATCTGCTGTTTGGACAGGGCAGAAGCGACACTTGGGTGTCGGGTATGTGTCGGGAAAGAATGAGTGCAAAGTGCGTGGGGTAAGAAAAGTGCGAGTTTGTAGTTGGCGGCACAATATTTCTCTCTGGCGCGTGCTCGACACAGAGAGAGGTGGATACGTTAGGCGTTGGTGTTTGATGAGAGATGACTTCATTGCAGAGAAAATCAAAACTGTACAAGCCACAATATCTTTCTGCAGTTCAATTTACCCACAAGTGGGGTGATTTCTGTAGGAACTGCACTGATATTAGAAGTAATGCATTAACCGCTTGCTTAGAGTCAGAGGGCCACAGAGAGGACACTACACTGCTGTAAATAGTCCTGACAAAGAAATGCAAAGAGGTAGCATCCACGAGTTCTTCTGTAGAAAAATCCCAGAAAAATATGCAAATTGTGTTTTCGTTCACATTTAAATGTAACTCAATTGACTTTTTTCTTGTCACTGGCTGACTACAACTTGCAAATTTGAAATGGGACGTTATACGCCGTGTGTGCTAGTACTGCATTTTTCACAGTGGCGGCACCAATCCTGTTCTACACTCTTGCCAATTTATTGTGATAACAATTGTACAGACACCAGGGGTGCGTTCACGCCATCGGTGCTGCCACTGTCACGTTGTCATGGTATCGACGTATGTGCAACCCACGTGTGGTGGGTTAGAAGGTTTCCAGAGACGTACAGTGTGTCCTGCCGCAGTAACGACAAAGCCAATTGGAATGGACATATCATCATGCTCAGTTCAATTGACTCTTCAGCGGAGCCAGGATGCTAATGTGTGCACACACATTCGCATTCCTGCTGGGCAGCTGTGTGGTGCATACACTGGTCTGAACGGAACAGATTTCAAGCCAAAGCTATCTAGTCCTTTCATTGTGTGCTGACAAACACCGATGGTGTTTCATCAGTTCCATCTCGTGTGCCATCAATGTGTAACGCCGCTGCTGGCGTTCATCATCGCACCAGCCTTGTGAGACTCTTGTTATCAGCCAGGGCACTGTTTCTGCTGTGCAACAATAGTTGTCTCGCGTGCTGCATCACGCGAACGTGTTACTTCCATGTATTGTTAGAACACCATCCGAGGAGCTCAAGTGCAATGGTAAACCTTGCTATCGCTATCACTACTACGCTTTTGGGTGAAACTGCCAATTTTTGCCTTACAAAACTCTGTTACCAGTAAAAGTGATGCTTTTATCATTTCAAAGCACTAATCCATTACTTTAGCTTGACCTAATGTTTGCCTTCAGTGTCTCTTTCGGAAACATGGGTCTGACTTAATTTGAAACCCAGATTTTTATGGCTTACTAATTGGAATTTTGTACACCATATCCACCACAACTTTAGCCATGCAGAAGTCATAGTTCAGAACGCCATGGCATTAATCAACTACCTGCAAGTATCAGCTTCTGCAACTAACCTGTGCTTGGAAGACTGCTGCAGGATCTTTCAAAGTTCTTGAGTTCTTGCACCTGGGTGTCACGATACCCACAAAATACAAGGTCAACATTGGAATCAAGGAAACATATTAATGCCCTAGAGTTCAAAGCCATCTGAGTGTGGCAACCTGTGCCACATGGTCAGATGGGAAGTGTGCACTGGGCAGTGCCTCCTCTTGGGTCACCTGCTCATGAGTTGGCATAGGTACTACATGCTCCCGAACTAGCTGCATGCAGTCATAGAAGATGTAGTCCAGGCAGCCCTGGAAGCCCCTGGTGTAGTTGGTGTACGAAGGGATGCCACATGCACTTGCCAAGAGAATCTTCTGCCTTGCCTCCAAGCCCACCACAGCTTCTTCAACATCTGCACGCATCAGAACATTGTTTCTGAGCATAATGGGCAGTTAAGAGTATTCCCTCTGAAATCATACATGCTGGATGCTTTAGAACTGGAGAAAACCACTAACTGCAATTAACCTTTTACCTTCTTAAAGGAGTACTGACATATTTCCAACTTTTCTTTTTTACTTTAAATGAAGGTCCTTGATCTTGAAACCCTAGAAAAATACTGGCAAGCCTCAGAATGCCCTAAATAAATTACAGTAATAGCTTTCCTACAAACGAGTTTCGGTTTCGTTGCCAAAAAGGTGTGTGTGTCATTATATCATGTCGCAGGAGGTGGTCAAGTGAGAGCAGAACATTGCAATGTTTTGGCACTCACTCCGGTTCGCTCAATTATCTGCTTTGCTGCTACTCAATGCGCAGCCCTATGTAGCTGCATAGCACATCTCATGGAAAGCACCAATTAGTCATGACATCTAAGAAAATCTACCCGAAAGCCATGTACCATTGTATACTGTTACAGGCTAAAGGAAAAGAAGTGACTGTGAAAAAGAAGGAGGATGAAGTGAAGCCGGGGATTATGGCATGTTGTGTTTTGGTTCAGTAAAAAATACAACGATTTAATTCCTTTGTGTGATGTCCCCCTAACATTTTGCTGGAACCAATGGTATCGGACAAAATGGTAAGTGCATTGAAGGAGGCTCTCAAGAAATGTCATTGCAAGTGCGAGGCAATGTTGCAACAGATTCCCTTCTTGATTTGACAAAAAGATTTCCGCCTTCCACTATCATGAGTTGCAAAGCGGGAGCACTCAGTGAAGAGAAGCCATATAGTATGAGGAACGGATGGCCCAGTGCGAAGAGCGCAAGACAGTGCCTGAGGTGAAGCAGGATGTGTGTGAGGTTGTGCCTGGGTATTCTGTTGAGAGCTCTGGCTTGAGTGATAAAAGAACGAAAGGAACAAGGCAAAGGACTGCGAGTGGAGCCACTATTGACAGTCCCTGCGCCCGCTGCCTTTTTGTTGCATGTGGAAATATTCGACCAGTGCATAAAACTGCATACTTGGCACCATAGGTGTGCGCACGGGGACAGTTGTCCCTCCTCCCTCGGGTCGATGAGGGGGATTGCAAATGGACCACTGGCTAAATTCGTAAAGTAGGTTATTCTGCAAAGTTTTGATTTTTCCCCCAACCAAAATTACTTGCCTACTTTTACGCTACAGGTGTAGTGCACCTGGTAGAAAGCATCAAGAGTGTGTAGCTTCAATCAACTTCAATGTGCCTTTGTGAGGTTGGTTTTTTTTTCCCCCTGTACAGCACTGTTTGCTGCAATGGGTAAACCTGTGCTCGCCTATGCTTGGTAATGGTGCACTACGAAGGTAGGCTCAATTGCTAGGGCACAGCTAGCACATCTCCGAGAGTCACCATGACCACGTCAATGACAGATGACAATACAATACGATCATGACTACCATCACGTGGGCTACGTCCAAGTTGGAGCTGGCAGATGAGAACAGTGGATGCATAAAATGCATGAAGCGCATCAAAGCCGAACAATGTTTACCATGGTTTGCAGGAATGTGCTTCATGCATACTGTGTGAAATAAAACCACATGACATGAAACCAAATATAGCATTCAATAAGCCTTCAGAGGCAAGCTCGCACCTGCATGTCCGCCTTATTATGTGTTCACTTTATGTTCCTATCCCCAACATTTTTACATAGAATTATTCATTGTAGTCTCTGCAAAGTTGTTAGATTCCATACACCATTTAAGTTCTGCAGATGGTAAGTTGAAATACACAAACTCTGGAATGGTTCGTGATATGCAATAACTGTGCACTTACTGCTACACCAGTCTCTGCTGTCCTGTGACACGTATCCACAGGTCATAAGCTGGTACACTCCAAATGCAGGACAACTGTTGAAGTCGCCAGCAAAGATGACAGCAGGCATAACACCATACTGCAACATTCAAAGTGAGATGACCAGACAAAGCAAAATTAGTGCTCCCTAGACAATGTGTAAAGCTGGAGAAAGCTTGCTGTAGAAGATGCACACCTTTTCTGTATATTCCCCTTGCATCCACTCAACTAGTCGTATGCAGCAGTAAGCCTGGAGTAGTCTGATGTGGTCAGAATCTGGATGGTAGTAAAGGTGTGTGTTCGCCACCAAAAGCAGTCTTCCGGGCAATTCTAGAGGCTCCAAGAGTAAAATCTGCATGCAAAGCAAAACTATAACCTTGAACGTTACAACTGTTGGAATTTTATTATACCAGTACTACTGCATGCGTTTGCCAATAAGTGTAGACTTTCTGCTGCCACTATTATAACAAAATGTCATTAAAAGTTCAATTTAAGGCTTTTCTTGTGATTTCCAGGAAGAATTGGATGGTAATGCTTTCACTGCAATTGTTCCCAGCCATTTATTTGCATTGGAGATCAGAACCCACTACAGCGAAGGCTCTGTAAAATTTGCAGCTGCAGCCATAACCATTTTTTTTTCTAATGACTGCAAGTCAGAAACAAAGCTTGTTACATTTGTTTGCACACCCTCACATGTTTATGACACTATGCAGTAGAAAACTAAGCAAATAGATGCAACAGAAACTCAACATCAGATGACTACACAGGTGCAACTTCATACTGTACTCCGATACCACCTATTCAAATAGTACATGTAAAACGCAGAAATGCTTTTCTGAGATAACCCCTACACCGATTTGAATGAAAGGTGCAGGAAGAGAAATTTCGATTCAAGCCTGAATATTTTTTGCAAAAATTTCTGTAAATTAGTAAGTCTGAAAAAAATAGAAGCACAAAGTTTACCAAATTTGGAGCTCTGCACCAAAAACAGATATCACAGCTTTGTCAACTGTTTCTATTAGAGCATCTAAAGCGGACAAAGTTGGTATATTAATTTACAGCTTACATGAATTTGTTACAATGTTTACAAAGCTTTTGCAAAAGTCTTATTCATAAATTAGTAATATACTTCACAGGGGTGTATAATACGAGGTGTGTTCAAAAAGAAACCAAACTTTTGAAATAGCGCGCCAACCAGCAGAGGGAGCGCGCTGCGGCTACTGAGCGCATGTAGCAGGCAGGTTTAGACAACAAACTGCCATTTGCCGCGTTTCGCTCTGACCGTTAGTTGGCAAGCTACAGCCACTGAAGTGAGCACATGAACAAGCTGTTCATCGGATTGGTGCCTAAGTGACAATGAAGGAATTGGAAGAACAGCGTGTGTGTGTGAAGTTCTGCTACAAACTTGGGAAAACTTTCACATAGACATTTCAGTTGCTTAGCCAAGCATACGGGGAGGACTGTATGAGTTGCACGCAGTGCTATGATTGGTTCAAGCATTTTGAAGACGGAAGAATGTTGGTCGGTGACAATCCCAAGCCTGGACGACCTTCCACATCCACAGATGATGACCACGTCGAGAGAGTCCGAACTGCGATTCGTGGAAATCGTCGTTTGACTGTTCGAGAAGTCGCTGACGAAGTGGGTATCAGCGTAGGATCATGTCATGAAATTGTGAGTGTCAAACTTGGGATGCGTCGTGTAAGTGTAAAATTTGTGCCGCGTTTGTTGACTGACGAAGAGAAGCAGATCCGTGTTGAAATCAGCCAGAAACTGCTCACCGCTGCCAATGATGATGAAAACTTTCTTAAGAAAATCATAACAGGCGATGAGGCATGGGTTTATGGCTATGATGTTGAAATGAAAGTGCAGTCATCGCAGTGGATGGCCAAAGGTTCTCCTCGTCCAAAAAAGCATGCATGAGTCGGTCAAAAATGAAGGTGATGTTGGTTGTGTTTTTTGACTGCAAAGGCATTGCCCATCAGGAATTTGTGCCATATGGTCAGACGGTACACAAAGAAGTTTACCAGGGAATCCTAGCACATTTGAGAGATTCTGTGCGCAGTAAGAGACCTGAATTGTGGAAAAATCACGCTTGGATGTTGCATCATGAGAATTAAACGGTTCACGCGTCGCTCCTTGTTCGCAGCTACTTAGCAAAACACCACCTTAAAAGGACGTCGTTTCCAAACCGTAGAGGAGATCCAGGACAATGCAAGAAGAGACCTGCACGCCATTCCAGAAAGTGCGTTCCAGAAGGCTTTCCAAAAATGGAAGAAAAGGTAGGAAGAGTGCTTTGCCAGTAGAGGGGAATACTTTGAAGGGGACAGCACTTAAAATGTTGTACCATAAGCAGTAAAGGTATTATAGCAAAAATTTGGTTTCTTTTTGAACACACCTCGTATATGAAACTTGTCTGCTGTAGATGTATTATTAGGTGCAGTTTACAGAATTGCGATATCATTTTTCATTGCTAAGTTACATAGTTGTAAACGTGATAGCTTCGTTTTTTAAGATATTGCGATTTTCAACAATTTTTATTAAGAAAACGATGACCTAAATCAAAATTACGCTTCCAAGTGTCACTGGTATTTTTATTGCAATAGCAATTATATGGACACTTCAACCGGATTTCTGCCGTCGGCGTTGGCGTCCCCGTGAGGTTCCGTATAGATTCCAAGGGCGATAAAATCGTCGCTGTGCGCCGTATGCGCGAGTGAAAATCACGGAGAGCCAACGCACAGCGGAAAGCAAATGCGACCGTTGCGCGAAAGGCCGTGGGGGTATGGGGGGGGAGGGAGGCGGGGCGACGCTGTGCTACGGCACCAAATGCGTATCTTGCAACCGAGCACAAGGGGAACTGGCAATGCAATCTCCCACGCGAAAGCAAAAAAGCGGAAAGGCAGCGCAGGAGGGAGGGGGGGAGCAGCTTCTACTCTGCCAACAAATACGCTTGCACTGGCTGTGGTGGCGGTCGCCCGCACCGTCTCTTATCTCCACACGGCTCTGACCTTTGCATACGCTGTGCATTTGCCGCTTAGTTTCCGTTGAAGCGATAGACCGCACGATTCTTCGCCCGCTGTAGAGGCTGCGCTTGCTGCCAGCATTTTGACAGTCGTTGTCTGCGGTCATTCAGTGTGATCTATTCATGTTTGCTTGTGCGCGAAGACACCACGCTTGTCAATTCAGTTAGAAAGCGAATGTGTCCAAGTTTATGCAGCCGATAAAACTACTATCCCTACTCCGAATAGCTCTCTACCAATTTGCTGTCGCAATTGATGCTTCGCCTTTCGGGTGAAACTGCGACATTTCTTTTTTTAATGCAACAAACTTCATCAAATTTGGTGTGGTGGTTGCCGAGAAAAATCATTTTTCCCATTCCCATGTATTTAGATAGGAGCCCCTGAGCTAAAGCTTTCTCTTAACCCTTGTACAGTTTAGGAAGTATGATATGAAGTTTGGTATTGTATTGTATGAAGATAAGAGTGCATGCTACAAAAAATTTCCTGACATACAAGCATAACCACCAAAGTTCATAATTACAAACGGCTATGTAAGAATAGGCAAAGGTCAAGAGCTCATTATTGGTGCCCGTCAATTACATTATAAAGTCTGTAATGCTTCACAACTTATAAACAGTGGGAGTGCTTTTTGCTCTACTTAAATCATCATTTTTAAAGAAAAAAAAAATGTGTGCATAAAGCACCTTCAGAGAAGGTATGAGTCTGTAGTTATGGCTCAGAATGGCCATGAATTTGTATATTGAGAAAGTACATGGTAACCACGTAGTTTTTCATGAGTGGCTCTGGTAGATTGGCAATTTTTTTTATTATTATTAGAGAGTTACACATGCTGGCAAAGCAATCAGCAGGCTACTACTTCAACTGTAGATAAGACATAACAGCACAAACTGAGACATTCACATTGAAAAAAAAAATAATAAATAAAACTACAAGTGCAAGTGTCCTTGTTACTTCCAGTGTTTTCTTTTTACATGAATGTCTCAATTTATGCAATTATGTTTTCCTTACACATAAACCAACAAGTCCAGCAACAAGTTCTCTTATCTACTTCAACACTTATTTTACAGACTTTTTTTACATCTTTCTCACCAATTAAAAATAATTAAAGGCATGATCACTTATACCATTACACAAAATGTAACTTATCCCAGTAATGTGTGTTATACTGTATAAATCGTAAGAACTTGAAATCCATATTTCATGGCTTTATTGTTGTCTAATGCAATGGCTCTAAATGGAGGGCCGACAAAACACTTATCGGGCTGTGTGAACCCAGTCAACACCTTACTGAACCTTTAGTATGCAAGGGGATTAGTTTAATACTCCAGTTAAAGTACAATGACATCACACATCAACAAATTAGCAAAATGAAGATGTGCAATTTTTTATTAGAGTTGGGTGCTTCATCTGTATATAATGAGAACTAGTCCAACCCAAACACACAATCACTCACCTCACGCAATCGTCAATCATCACATCATCATCCCACCTTCTCTCCCAATTGGTTACATGACAAGTTTCATTGGTGAGCAAGGAAATACGAACTCCAATATTTTCATGGCAGAAAACACTGCCTAAATGTATTCATTTAACGTATGCACAAGCTGTATGGAAAAAAAAAGTTTGCTGTACCAAAGCCACAGCAGGCAAATTTATCTTTCTTTCTTCAGCTCACAGCAAGCTAATCATACAGAATGTTATAGCCCTTCACTGAGTTGTGCATGCCCATATTAACAAAGTAACACTTGGACCTTAAAAACTGCTGAGGATGTCTTAGGATAAACACAAGTAGGTTTTGTAACCAAAAGGTTTTTTAAGGCACCTTAAGACGCACAAGAAAAGGTGGAAGGCTATTTGCAATAATTTCACAAATAGGCATTCACCATGTCCTGCTGTAAGCTTTTAACGTGCCACAACGCTGTTCAATAATTATTTTAAGCCACAATTTAAAGATGAAATCCTTTACAATTAATAACAGAAATGCTTGTGCATAATATGCACAATTAAGATGCTAAATATTACCTGGAGTGCTGTTGGAAGACTTAAAATTCGATCCCTGAGGTGCTCATTTTTGTTGATGCTTGCCAAAATGTCCGACAGCACTGGTTCCTGCGTCATTTCTGTTGCCAATACAATACTACGCTCATGAAGTGCCCTGCAGAGCAAGAGGAAATGTGAATGGAATCAACTTGAGGGTTATTAAAAATGACACATACTAACAATCATCAGTTATATATAACACAATATACTTCAAACACAATTACTTAACCAAGAAAGTGTAAGAATGGGATTGAAGATTAATATGCAGAAGACAAAGATAATGTTGAATAGCCTGGCAAGGGAACAAGAATTCAGGATCGCCAGTCAGCCTCTAGAGTCTGTAAAGGAGTACGTTTATCTAGGTCAGTTACTCACAGGCGACCCTGATCATGAGAAGGAAATTTACAGAAGAATAAAATTGGGTTGGAGTGCATACGGCAGGCATTGCCAAATCCTGACTGGGAGCTTACCACTGTCGTTGAAAAAGAAAAGTGCACAATCATTGCATTCTACCGGTGCTAACATATGGGGCAGAAACTTGGAGGTTAACAAAGAAGCGCGAGAACAAATTAAGGACCGCACAAAGAGTGATGGAACGAAAAATGTTAGGCCTAACATTAAGAGACAGGAAGAGAGAGCAGTGCGGATCAGAGTGCAAATGGAGATAGCCGATATTCTAATTGACATTAAGAGAAAAAAATGGAGCTGGGCAGTCCATGTAATGCGCAGGATAGATAACCGGTGGACCGTTAAAGTTATGCAGCTGCAAAAGGACAATCGAACTTGTGCTGCGTTCTTGTCCTTGTTGTGACATCGAGTGTGACATTATTCAGATTGTTATCCAGACAATATGCAAAGACATAGGTAAAGAGAACATGGAGGCTCGGGCCTCCGAGCCCCCCCCCCCCCCCCCCCCAGTCAAGAGAAACGCAGTCAAGAGAAGGCTCTGACATCGTTTTTGTGTTTTGCGATTCTTTCATTTAGGTTTTTTGCTTCGTCAATCTACACTGCCTGACAGCCGGAAAAGTTGATTTTGCAGATGACCCCTTGAGCCCAAGGACCGTGCACTAAGAGAGAGCTCAAGGCGTCGTCTACAATATCAACTGTTCCGACTGTCAGGCAGCACACATTGGCAAAGCAAAAAACCAAAACAAGAGATTCCATGCCGAAAGGTCATGCCGGCTGTTCGAGCAGTGGGATGAGACACCCTGCTAATGACCTCTGTATACCTGCTACTTTTCACTGCAGATTTATGAAGTCAGAATGCATCACCAAGCAATCCTATAGAACTGCCGTTGTGGGAAAGTTATGCATGA
This sequence comes from Dermacentor silvarum, assembly GCF_013339745.2. Classification (NCBI taxonomy): domain Eukaryota; kingdom Metazoa; phylum Arthropoda; class Arachnida; order Ixodida; family Ixodidae; genus Dermacentor; species Dermacentor silvarum. The sequence goes on along the minus strand of NC_051154.1, from coordinate 50,485,775 downwards.
TGGCCAAACGGCAATTGATAAGTTACGGTTTACCACAGACTTTGACGACGCGACCAAAAATGGCGAGTTATGCGGCTATACCGAATAGCCTGTGAAAAGTTTTGTTTGTTTGTTAATGTTTGTTTTGTTTTCTGTTGAAATTCTGTGTACTTGTCCATTCTCCCTTTATTATGTCGATAAGAATAAACTGTGTTTAATTCATTGGGCCATGCTTGCACCATGTTAACTCGTCAAGTGATTATCTGCATGAGGGCAACCTGCAGTGAAGTTTCATTTGCTCTTGCATTTTCAGTTTGTGACCTCCATCGGCCAAGCAACGAAAAAAAAAAAAAAAAAGGAAGAAGTGTCTCCGCAAAATATAGGAGAGGGTTGAGAGTGGGCAGTGCAGAGAGACAGGTGTGTGTGCGTGTACTATATGAGAGGGAGAGGGATATGGAGTGGGCTGGTCCCCCTCCCTTCCCCTGAGAAAATGAAATCTCGCCGCCTAAGTTCAGAGTCAACGGTTCTTGAACCATGGCCCTCATAGGTTGTAGTCTCGCAAAGCAACATGGGCATTGCTACAGCTTCTGAAATTGACTGGCCTCAGTGACCAGTTGTAGGCGCAATGGACAGCATGAAGTGTTCTCACTGCTAGTGCCCGCTCCCTCCCTTCCTTCTTCTACTTTTTTTTTATATTCCCCTAGAATGGGATCGCAAACTATCGATGCGGTTGACCTCCCTACCTTTCCTTTCTCTCTCTGTTCACACTCTTGAACATCTCTCACACATACAGTTGCAACAATGCAATTAGACTTCAGACTATTAAAACAAAGCATACCAACTTTGGAAGCTGACCATAGGAAATAAAACCAGATTTCATTCTTCTGTGTCAAATCGTGACAGTAACCCATGGTTTCGAAGGACTAGCATGAAATTAAAATATTGGAAGTTTTCACCTACCTTCAGAGGTTAAAACTTCCCTATTTAGTCTTAATTAACTATTCTGTTACCTCGAAAAAAGAGATATTTTTAGAGTCTTAAGGAAAATATATTTTGCCACCATAAACAATGTTTAGTATAGTATAATGCAGCATTATAAATTCTAGAAAGCTGATCGGCATTTCTGAACACATAAGCTGCAAGAAAGAAACCATTATTAAATAATAAACAAAAATTTGTAAAGCTGACATTTTTGTTGCCACTTGAAATTCAGCATATGTGTTTTATAGAACATTTCCAACAACACTTTTCTAAAAAAATAATAATTGGCACACAACAGTTCTTTGGAAATAGAACACAAGAAGGTTATTTCCAATGCCCGTGCCATCCAGTAAAGTAGTTCCTTGACTTCGTGAGACAAAGGTGGAGTGCACATTTTTACAGCAAACAAATCTTTTGTTCCACTTTATGCCCCAGACACCACAGCTTCAGCTCTTCTGCATCTTCCTCAGTTGGTGCTGAAGATCTGGTACTGGTTTTCGAGAAAGAAGGTATTTGTGTTTGTCACTGTCAAGGCCCAGCCGATGTTGGACCACATCAATTCTGAACTGGCTGAAGTTCATGATGTTTAGAACAATTTACACTGCAACTCTTCTAAACATCATGAAAATGCCCCGTTCTGCATGTTGGACGAGCAGCACACCTTTTTAAGTGCGCTTGAGAGGAATAAAACAGCTCAGAGACTTACTGGCAAACAGCTGCCGACTTTTTTTCGATTATCACCCATCAGCGCTGTGAGATGATAAATCTGACAACGTAATGTCATTCTCTGACTTACTGCTGGTACTCCGATTACAAATATTCGATGTTGATGTACCCTAATCAGAAGCCTCACATTTTTTTTTTGCAGAAGCAAAAAAAGCAAAAAAAAAAGGCAGAGGCCACGTGACTTTTGAATAGTTGACCAAAAGTTTAATTAAAATAAGTTCTGCCGCAAGAACAGAACCAAAACTGATTCTGAGAGCCCTTTTTCAGGGCTATCTACTGGACAATGTTGCATACTTAAGAAACGGCTTCAACATGATGAAATCAGCTACTGAAATCATCAATTACTGGTGATCAATTCGAACAGGAATGGTAACAAAAGAGTTAACACACACACATGCATGCATGCCACACATGACTCTCACTCTCTTTCTCACACACACACACACGATTCTGTTTTCTATAGGAAATCCAAGAATGTTTCAACTGCATACCGTACATTAAATTTTTTTTCTCTGATCTGATGTCCAGATTTTTTTTCTGCACTGCATGCTTTGCATTTTAACAATGCACATTATCAATGAACGAATTATTTGGAACTTTTATCATTCCACAATGATGACATTTGAATGGCATGAAAACACCAACCATTTTTCATCATATTTGAAACAACAGGAATGTATTTATTTGTCAGATCGCCATAAAATGAGTGTTACAAATAAGCAATTTTTCTAGCAAGAATAAACACCCTTGTTCAACATGAGTGAGAAAATGCAAAAGACTTGAGCTAAACTATTTTGCTGTTACAGAATTTGACTTGTATGTATGCAATATAACCAAACAGACATTTTAAACAAATATTCTTACTGCACCTGAATTTGGATAATCTGAAGAAACAAGCCACCCCTTCAGCCATCGGGCTACATTTTTCCGTGTAATAACCGCTAAAGCCATGATCTCCAAGTATAGGCTCTAGATCTTCTTGAAAAACTCTGCGATCAACTTCTTGCAAGCACATCAGATCTCCCTTGTAGCCTGCACAGGAATGATAACAGCATTCTTTTCAAAGGTTGAAGAAAGTTATATTTGTATATGCAGTATATACAGTGGAGTAAAACTGGTACATTCGGATTCCAGTAAATCAATGCTGGTTAACTTATCACACTGGTTAACTTATTTTGGACAGTAGCTATACACAATTCAGCCAATACATTATAATATCTGTTCCAATACGCATTGATCTAAGTGTCTGTTGAAACAAAAAGCAACTTACCCAGAAGTTCTTTTAAAAGCAACTGCTTCCTGTAACTTAAGTCAAGGGCATAAGATGCGCAATATGGAAACAGGACAGATCTTGTGAACTTCGTATCAGCATAGACATCAGCAAGGAGGTTGTAAGAAATGCATCGGAACCTGTGGATAAAGCAAGAATATAATAAGCAGGTTGAGCACAAAAGTGCACAACTGAATCAATGAACAGAAGCAAAATATGCATGCAGTAATGAGAGTAAAAAGTTGCAATGTGTTATTTATTATTTGATTTGAAAACATATACACGGGAAAGGGCAAGCGAGGAGCAAGGCTGGCAACACACACACACATATATATATATATATATACATTTAAAGCAATGCATTTGAGACCATTAAGAACCGATATGATCGTGGGAATAGTGAATCCTGGGATTGTGACGGCATTGCTGGAAAAATGGGTAGTGCACATGCAAAATATCTTCATGAGCATGTTAAAATTGCTGGGCTTTGTGTTTTCTCACAGTTATTCAGGTGTTACTGCAAATAACAAAAGAAAGCAGCAAACAGGTTCAGAATCTGGTTTACTTCAGTAAGCAGTGCTTCCACAACATGCTAATTCTAACCAGTTTAGTATGAATGATGCAGCTTACAATTAGATGTCATCCTTTTCATAATGAATGGCTTCATTTGGTAAGCAGCATAAAACCAGCACAAATGTGCTGTGAATGCAAGCAGAACCATGACATTGTGTGAGCACTGTTCAGAGTGAATGTAAAGTATAACTGTCCATGTGTATTGAATTTTTGCTTTCAATTTCTGTACATTTCTTTCTGAAAGCACCATAAACTTGCTAACAGTCATGCATTCACTGTGTCCTTCGTGATAATGAAACAGTGTGATATATACCTCTACAAGTCAAAGTTTGGTTACATTGACTACTGGCTCAGGCCAAGCAGCAGCCTAAACTCTCTTTACTTATATGCCGCCTGTCTTGAAAAGTGGATGCCGCACCAAGATAGTTAAAGGAATGTGAATGCTTGCAAGGCTCAAGCTCGCTTTCCTATTTCAAATGTGGTCAATCAATTCAATATATACAGCAAAGATGGTCAATTCAATATACACAGCAAAGATGGTTCTTAACCTTAAAAGGAAGCTTTAGCTCAATGTTAACTCCAATTTCCCTGTTGAAACAAATAACCAACCACTGATCTGATTTCAATGAAATGTGTTGCCTTTAAGAGAGAAAACTGAATTCTACTGACTTTAGGAAGCAGAATTTTGATTTTGGGCCTTATAATTTTTTACAAAAATGACCAAAAATAAGTTGGCTTCAAAAAGTTTAAGCATAAAGTTTACCAGATACACAACTCTGCACTAAAAACAGATATCGCAATTCTGTGAACAATTCTGCGCATCTGTTAGAAGATCTAAAGCAGACAATTTTGATATACGAGTTTACACCTTACATGACACTGTTACTATGTTTACAAGGGTTTTACAAAATTCCTACTCACAAATTTGTGCGACATTTCAGAGCAATGTATAATACATCAATTTGGTCCACTTTAGAAGTATCAACAGGTACAGTTTACAGAAATATTACATTCACTGCTCATATTGAGGCACACGCAGCCAGTGTCCGACTAGACTGGGTACCGGCATGCTAGAACGTAGGAGCAGACATGCTCCTCAAAACACACATGGACAGAGTTTGGCTGGACGTGTCAAGAATAGCAAGTGTTAATATGGACACGTGTTCAAGATGTCCGATCATTTTCATGGTGTCCCTACTGGACGGCATCAGCATAATTTAGGTGTGCACTCAAACTGCCGTAACACTTTCTGGCAAGCGCTAGTCACCTATGTGGAAGCAAACAAACTATTACAGAAAATATGCTAAATTATACTTTCAGCACCATAATGCAGTATCTGCTGTACAGTGCAGAAAGCTTTAGCTAGAAAGAAAGCTTTAGGTTCATTCGATTCGCCTGCACCATTGTGAACCAGCTCACGGTAGTTCACGGGAAGTTCAGAAATTGTCCAGCTCGATTTCTGCGGTGCTGGCACAGCGCATCACTTGAAACAAATGCCAAGGTGCAGACGCGGTGCAGGCGTTATGTCCAACTAATGTGTATGGAGCGCATAAGTTTGAGAGGTCCTGAACTGCAGGTATGATCGGCTTCTGGGGCGTAAATACACACCACATTTGCGTAGACGCATCAGACGTGTCTAAGCGGGGTTCTAATGGCGCTCACGCCCGTGTGCTGCATCGTCTGCTGCACTGCTGCTTCGCACCTGTACGCCTGCACCAAGTTGGCACCAACAGTGGAGTGGGTGCAGCAAAATCATCCCTGCACCTTTTGAAACGAATGGCATGGTTCAGCAGGTGCTATTGCTATATCACTGAAATGAATGGCACAGTGCAGCAGCTCATGAACTGGTTCAGGTGGTGCGGGCAAACCGAACATACTTTTAAATGCCATTAGCTCCTTTGCAAGTTTTGTTGGGTCTGGTCAAAAATGGCACACCACACACAGCTTGAGGCATATTTTAGTGATACAAATATTTGTTTTACGATATACATCTGACTGAAAGCTAGTGCCACGAAAAGCTGGCAGTTCTTTATTCGATTAATTATGGTGCACAACAAAACTGTCACAGACAGCCCAGCACAAGCTTCAAACAGTGTGCGTCTCATTTATTTGGAGATAATGTTAATTATCTTCACAGCCTAAGCACAAACATAAAATGAGCAGAAGTTAAGAACACAGATTACAAACAAAAACAATTATTTGCAGCAGTAAAAAAAGCTTACCTTCCAGGTGCAGTGAAGAAAGGTGTAAAAGACTGCCTCGCTTCGAACGGACATATACCAGGGCCAGCTTCAACAGCAGAAGGTGAAATAACTTCAACTGGCATGCCCTGCCCTGCACAAGGTGTCAGTGACAGAAGCACATGGCGTCCAATGTCCGAAGCGCCTGGAGTTAGGAATGGACCACTATGATGCGTGTTGAAGAACAGCATGTTGTTCACTTTGCGCACTTCATGGCTTGGTAGCTTTTGCCCTTTCGTGACGCTCATATACCAGGTCAGTTTCCAGTCACTCAAACTGCAATTCTCCAGTTCAATGCGCGCATAAGCTGGAAAGCCTACCATGAAGTACTTGGGCAGGCGAACACTCCGCACGGTGGGTGCATTTACCGCAATCACGTACCGTTGCTCACCAATCTGCAAAATGAAAGAATGAAGTTGTGCTTACATAACTGACGGCGCTAAATCTACCACATATACAAGTTTCGAACGCTCGGAAATGCGGGCTTAGGTGTAATGCCGTGTTAAACAGCACACTATATCGCCGTATATTTACGAAATAAGACCAAAGATAATTTCCTAAAAGCAACTTCAATCAATTACTCAACGAGTGTACCAGAAAAAAATATAATAATAATATGCTTTGACAGATTGATCGGTCGACCCGAACAAACTATAATGGGGAAAATGTTAACCACCTGCAGTATGGAACCATCTTTCCAGGCATCGCTGTTCGCCACATCTCCTGACACAGGCAGGCCATTGTGTTCCAAAGAAATTGACAACTCGGGTCGCAAGTCAGTTTTCGAAGTATCTTCGGCACACTCTTTCTTCCTTTTCCGTTTCTTTTTTCCCTCTTCAGCGTTGGCAATGTTGAGCGCTATCCTAGTTAGTACCACACGAAGCTCCTCTGCGGACCCACGATTTAATGTATACTGTCGTTCTGCGAGATCTTCTGAAGCATACTTAAACGACAAACGTAGCCTGGTGCATTCGGAGTCATAATTAACGTAAGCGAGTTTCTCCGCTGCGACGACAGCTGACGACATTGTGATCCTAAAGTGAAGAGTGAAATGTACTAATTTCGACCTTACAAAACGTGCGAATATCATTGCTTGTCACACGGTCATAATGTCCTGTTCATAGAAATGGGACGTGATGTTAAACAAGCGAAACAACGTGAACACAAGCGCGCTGCCATATTTCAACGGGTTGCCAACTGCTTTTTTGTAATACGAGTAATTTGGGGCGATCTTTTTATTGTGCTATGGCTAGTTCACAGTAATAAACAAGTTACAAAGTGATAGTTGAGCATTTTATTTATATTAAGTGTCGTTTAATTTCATAACTATTACAACAAAGTTTTGTATTTTTGGCAGTCCGGGTCGCGTACGCGTCCGGGATTCAGTCCTGTCATGGACGGGTAATCGAAGAGGTGCACTACTACTGCAAGGCCTCCGCGACGAGTAATCTTTAATACATGGTGGCCATGACGTAATTTGGGCTTCCAATCGCTTTCAGTGCCTAAAATGGACAAAAGCACAGCCTATGAGAATCGCGTTTAATACTACGAGGACCACCGTTGCAGCAACGGTTGCAACAAAGGCAATGCATTATGGCGTATTTCGACGTCGCTGCTCATCCTCAGACAATCGGCACGCGCTATGCACGAGCTCAAATCTAAGCACTGAACCGAAACCTTTTTTTTTTTTTTTGTCCCAGTTTTTGTTTCGGTTTTTCGGGGCTGAAACGGAACTGAACAGTTTTTGTTTCAGTTCACCAAAAACTGTTCAGTTCCGTTTCAGCCCCGAAACAAAATATAATAAAGAACGTTTTTAATCGGTTCGCACTGGTTTATGTTCACTCGCATAACCTAAAGATAATTACGTGAAATGACCATAAATATGTTTTGATGAAAAACTTGTCGGTGCTCCGAGCTGCACGAAAAGACAGGAAAAAAAAAAAAAAGGTTTCGCATGCTCTTATTCAGGCCGCATGTAGTTAAAAAAAAATCGTATTGTGGACACCTCAGAATCACATCTACTTCAGTTTTGTAAATCAGCATCGATGTATCAAAAAAACTGCAAAAAGTCGCAGTTCCGCCCGAAAGGCGAAGTATCGATCGGCATCGATTGCGATACCAAACTAGTGGAAAGCTATACGAAGTAACGATAGTAGCTTTATCGGCCGCATAAACTTGTAAGCATAGGCATACGAACTAAATTAACAAGCATGATGTCACGCGCGTGCAAGCAAACATGAACGCATCTCACTCGATGACCGTGGAAACTCGCTAACAAAACGCTGTAGTGAGTAAGCGCGGCAGCAGCAGAGAGCGAATTGACCCTCGTCCCGCCGCTCGCATCAACGCGAACTAAGCCGCGAAAACACAGTGCACGGATGAAGGACTCTGCCCCCGTCGCAGATGGCTTTCAAAATACAGCCGCCCGGCGAAAGCGTGGCGTAGTACGCGGCCTCCCCCTTCCCTGCCCTCCCTCCGGAGCCTTGCAGCCCGGCAGGCGCGCGCGGTCTCTTGGGCGGCGCGGAGTAAAACGGGACATCCTCCCTCCAGAGCGTTGCTTGCGACTAGAAGACAGTGCGCTTCCTTGAAAACCAGCACGGTTACTTGCTGGTTCCAGCAGCATCCCAGGAGGAAACCAGTATCCTGCTGGAACCAGTACAGAAAACTAGTAAGCACCCTGCTGGAGCCATCAGCAAGCCAAGGCAGCCCGCTGGGACCAACAGAAAACCAGTAAGCGCCCTGCAGCAGCTCCCAGTAGGAAACCAACAGGGAATTTTCACCTGGGACGGAATGAAAAGTCAAACAAGAAAGGTGACCTTGGACTTTTGCTGAAAAATTTCCATTTCTTGTTCCCATATATATATATATATATATATATATATATATATATATATATATATATATATATGTAGAGAGAGAGAGAGAGAGAACTTCGTGTGCACCGACGTTAATTATGGGATGTCTATAATATTGCAACCTACATTGTCTATTTTGCGACGTGGGCTGCGTCTTAATTGGTAAATAAATGTTTCTTCTTTCTTCTTCTTTTTTTTTTGCTAATATTTCTGATTGTATTATGCGAAATTACCTCTATACACCATGTCACATTGGAGACACCCTATAATTCTGGGGGACTGATTGATTCATGGAGTTTAACGAGTGAGTTGCGGATTAATTATGAGCACCTTGCACCCACTGCTCGGTCAACACCACCTGGATAGCACAAGACCTATTCACTCCGGTCCATGACGTCCTGCTACCTGGCCCGACTACCATAGAATCTAATGGGGTGCTCCCGAGTAAGCAACAGTGATTTTGACGTCATCGCTTTCGTCTTGCCAGCCTTGGCAATGGAAATTTCGGGCCAGGTAGCTTGACGTCATGGATCAGAGTGAACATGCCTTGTGCTATCTAGGTGGTGTTGGCTCGGTACACGAGCTTATGCGACCATCAAGGCCGGGAAACGAACCCGTGGCCTTGTGTTCAACAAAATAACGCCATGGCCACTAATCCACCGCGGTGGGTCACCTACCGTGGGTGGATCATGAGAAATCCTTGGTGGGGCAGGTGGGAATTAAGGACCGATTTGGCAGTGTAGGAGATGTTGCAAGGTTTTAATTGTGATTAATTGTACCTCCACCACGCTGCGATTATGCCTTGAACAGCTGAAGATAGGATGGGGACCACTGCATGAAGTACGACAAGGAATGGTGTCTGTGTAGGGTCAACAATTAAACGAAGATGTATACACATATATACACCGATAGGGCATGCAAGCACGTGCTTGCCGGGAAACATTAATAAAACGTGTTATCGCAACATATTATATGAGCTTTTTTCACCAAACAACAAACTTTCTTGTAACGGTGCTACCGTGGCTTTTCACGAAATATTTGAAAGGTTACTAAATCTGAAGGTATCATCGAAGATATCAATCCTTACTGTCAAAGCTTATTTAGGATATGAAAGTTGTTATATTAACACGTATCACTGAGCTGATGCAAACGCTTGCGGTCGTCAAGACATGAACAAATTTTCGTGACATGAGCGGAAGTTGTTGACTTGAAAATGTTGACTTGAAAAAATGTTGACCATATTAATCACAACATTTTAGTCTACAAACTAGAGAAATATGGAATTAGAGGCATTCCACTTCAATTATTAAAATCTTATCTTAATAATAGATGCCAGTTTGTTTCTGTAGGCAATAATATTTTATTTTACTTATTTATTTATTTCAATACCCAAAAGGCCCAGAGGGCATTACATAGGGGGGGATTTTTATAGAATCAATAACATCTTCAGTCTTAGGCCCAGTGTTCGCCTGAATATCACCAGTGCGAAGTAACAAGGCGAAGCACGCGGCTGAGAGCAGAAAGCAAGGTCTCGGCAGTAGAAAAACTAACGAGTGCAGCCACCACATCACACGGACTGATTCAAATGCCCTTGACAGACCGCCAAGAAAAAAAAGGTCCCAATGCGGGCTCGATATGTACTGACATCGACACCCATAGTGCACTTAGACGTTACAGAAACTATAAAAGAGCTTAGTTTGGATCAGCAGCCACGGAAATTGTTATCAAAACAGAGAAAACTTTCAAACCTACCTAGAAAAAAGGCGGAACTGATTTTAGCACATGCCACGCGTGGCTGCAAATCCCAGAGATTCAGTGGTGCTTTACTGCTTTTTATACGGTCAGTTGATTGTGCCAGCAATGGTGACGTCATGAAGCGAAGCAGGCAGGAGCGCCACCAGATTCAAGGCAACAGAAGCAAGGGTGACACCATGAAGCGACTGAGTGACGGAATCACGCCACCGCTGGTATCCGCGGCCTTGCAACAGCGACGGAAGCAATACATCGGTAACCAAAGAAATATTTTGTGGCGTCCCACAGGGCCGCATTTTGGGTCCATTGCTCTTCAACTTATATGCTAGGATATTACTTCGATCTATGAAAAGGCGAAATTTATAATTTACGCAGATGACACAAGGTGTTTTTGTCTCGTCCGGTTATTGCACCAATTTAATTAAAATAACCTCTTGTGCAGTCTATCCCGTTGGTCCATAGAGAACTGTTTAAAAGTAAATACAGCGAAAACAAAGGCTGTAATTTTTCATACCAAAGGCATGAGTCTTCCTTCAGATCTAACATTAGCGTATAGATCTACAAATATAGAACTTGCTCATTCTGTAAAGGTGTTAAGGGTACACTTCACAAGCACTATGTAATGGGACAACCATGCTCTGTACTCCAAAAAATTTTGCTGCATAACAGGTGTTTTAAATCGCTACAGATATACTTTACCCGTCTCTGTAAAAAATTATTAATTTATAATGATTTATTTGTGTCTCACATTCATTATGGGCATCTTTATGGGGCACCACGACTCAGTGTAACTTGAGTAAATTATTTCGTATGCAGAAGAAAATGTGTGTCATCGCTAATGTACCGTATGCCGCCCATACTGAAAACCTGTTTGAGAAATGCAACATTGCTACAGCCCATAACATCTATAACTGCAGACTCTTACGCGAATATTACTTTAGTACCAAACGTAACAATATCTTATTTGTAGAACTTGCAGAACTATCCATCAATTAATATCGTTATTCAACTCGTACACCTGAAGTATGGAAGGTTCCGCACTCTAGAACTAACTACGGTTGTCAAATGCTGTGTAATAACCTTCCAAGATTACTGAATTCATATGATTGAGCAGGCTATAATTTACAGGATTTATCGCTGTCAGAATTTAAAACTCTACTGCTTTCACCTCTTCAGAGCGCGTTTATGAATGTTTAATAATCTATGTTATGTTCTTTTTTTTGTGTATGTTACCAAGTGCATATCATTTAATTATTTCAATGCCGCAGTGTGTTTGCATTGTTATTACTTGTGTAAATATTTAATTTTTTTTCATATATTGTATAACTGCAATGCTTTATGGCCACTATATAAATGCAATATATATATATATATATATATATATATATATATATATATATATAGTGCTTGACGTGTTATGCCATGCAGTCATATTGTACCTAAGGGGGTGAGGTTGCCTCAAGCCGCGTCTGTGTAGCTTTTTTCCCTCATCCGCCTCCATTTACCACTCCTCTGTACGTGTGTGTAAATGGAAATCACTAAGTCAAATCAAATCAAAATGACAATATGCTTTGAGTATTTACTTAGCCAATAAAATCAACCATGGCAAAGAATGACTCGGCGCACCCGCATAATAGTCAAGCAGCCATCGAATGTGTATGGGCATTTTTAACAGGTGACGGATTAGTTGCATATCGCACCGCTAGTACATATATTAGGCGTTCCTGGTCGGTGACGGACTAACAGTTAAAGAAAAAAACAAAAACATATTGCGAGGCGGATGTCGACGCAAACATCGCACGCCCCTAATGACAGCTGAGATAGCAAAATATCGGTTGTCGCAAGGGATTGTGGGCTACGGCATATTCTGCTACAACTTCCGGTTCGAGACCACGACGCCGTCTATGCCGCCGTCACTTCATGCCCATGCTTCCCGCGCTTTGTCTTTTATACACTGCGGAACTTTGGTGAAAAACCAACATGCAAGCACCGCTGGGCAGTTCCAAAACGTAGCTCCTTAGTACGTATGTTGGCGCCCTTAGACTCGTGCATTTTTAGGTGGCAGGCATTTCATGCCCTAACGTGTTTGTGTCGCGTCAAATAGTCGTATAACGGTTATCAAGCGAAAACGTTTGTCGAGCGCAAATAAACGTTCGTTAACTTAAGAAGTGGTTTTTTATAAGTGGTAGGTCAACCTAATAAGTGGCTATTTGTAACGCTTCCCATAACAAACGGTGCAGTCGATCGCTTCGTCCGCTGTTTTGTCTGCAGCGGTGCCCAGCGCGGGCCATATGTCGTCGGCTGCTGTGCCTTCGCAATCTTACGTTTTTTCTCAAGAGACTCATGTCGTGTATAACTGCAAAGAGAAAACACTGATTTAAGTATCTGAAAAGTGCACGAATTATTTTGACGTTACCTCTCCTCCCTCTTTCGTGCAGCCTGAGTTGTCTTTTCGTTGTACCGGAATGAAGACGGCACATAATCAATGTGCTGAGGATCCTTGCTGGGTGCACCTGTGTGTATTTAACTGATTGTTAAAAAGGGGGTGTTTGTACTATAACGTTAGTAGACGAAGTTATTCGCCAAAACACTTTCCTGTGACGAAATGATCTTCACATATTCAGGCTCCTACGTTCGGTACCCACAGCTCGCCGTTCACGGTCGCTCGTTTGACGGCAACTGCCCATTTACGTTTGTGCGCTTCATTCCATGGAAAACGAAACATTTTTTTTTTCCTTTCACGGAAGAGTTCGCGAACCCTAGTGCCGAGCAGCCAACCATAATCACGTTGCTGAAGCGTGTTTTCTTCGCGAACAGCGGGAAATCGCACTGTAGAAACTGCTGACAAGGCTGAACGAAGCAACAGAAGTGCTAGCCCTCGAACCGGAAGTCGCTAGCTGACGACATCGTCATTTTGCTATCCACCTATTCCATGTAAAGATCTAGTAACGTTGTTCCATGTCGCCCTATCACTCCTTTTTGAGCGGCCAAATAGGGACAAGGAAGTCATCTAGGGAGCACACGGGGATATTCGCAGCCAAAAAAAAAAAAAAAAATTTTTTTTTCGAGTTGGTTGCGTTGTGGGAGCAGACATTCGACTGAAGTACGATGGACACCACGGCGTACGTGGAATATGAGAACCACCTTAGAGCTCAACATTCTTGTGTGAGTTGCATTTTTAATAAAATAGCTTTGCAACAAGCGGATGCCGCCCAGTTACTTGGCCTCTGGACGACATTTGTGCCGCACATGGTGGAAAGGGCAGATTCCACCGCACTCAGGCTGTGCTGCCTAGCGTTTTGCGCCACAACTGTCAGTTTTGTTTATGAAATCTTTTCGTTAGCAACGTTGGCAAAAACAGCAAAATAAGGCGCATAATTACACTGGCTTCTGCAATGCCCAATATTTCAGTGAGCCGGAAGTGGGGAACAAAACTACGGCTAACTCAAACTGAAGCCGGCCAACCAGGTTTTTTATTTTCTTTTTGAGATGATGATGACAGTGTGAATGGCGCAATAATTTGTTAGCTATAAACATTTGGTTCTCCCTTGATGGCACTACTGTGATCTTTTCCTAGGAATATCTTCTTCCGGTAGAACCTTAGCTCTTCTATGCTCTCCAGGATGTCTGGCATGGCCCTGTGGGATGCTGTTTTCAGCCTCAGGGCTTGGTAATACTCGTCTCTGAACCACCGCCTTGCTAGCTCCTTGACGGTGCTGACATCCACAATGCGGTAGTGAAGCAAGGCATCCAGTCGAGGCATGTCTCGCTGCAAGAAGCGACGGTCCACGTAAACTGTGCTGCCGGCGAGTGGACACTGGCCAGGTGTCACCAGACCCTCAACATGCGCGCATAGCTGGTCTTCCGCCTCCTTGACCGTCAGACGGCTCTCACGGCATTTCTGGGTTAGGCCTGACTTTCCGTGTTGCTCCTTGCACCAGTCCCCCATCTCCTCAAGAATGTCGTCTGACTGGTGCAACACCAGGTTCAGCCCCCTTGAGAGTGGGTTGAGATCCCTGTCAGTCACCACACAAGCCACCTCCATGATGCGGTCGGTTTCCAGGTTCAGGCCTGTCAGCTCCATGTCTATCCAAACGAGCCCGTCGCTGCAAAGCGCCTTGCCGCCCTCTCGTTGCTCCATCCTTGTGGCAGGTGGTCTAACCCAGGACATGATTGATTTAATACCCGGCAAGCGGCGGTGGCGCGTTGATGGAGGGGCTTTAACTCCAACGGCTGCAACCGGTCGAGCCCTCTTCTCCGTGTTAGAGCACCTTGCCCGTGACGTGGCGCCATCTGCGGGGTCGGTATGCAATCAATGCCCTATATTTGAAGCTTGCTCTTCGCACGTGGATTTCTTTTTTTCTAAAACAGCGAGGCAACTAAGTATAAGAGAAAAAAAAATAGAATATGTGGAGTAAGAAAAAAAAAACTAAATATGCACATACAAGAATATATTATTGATTCAGTCATGTAGTTGTCGTTTAGGCAGCGCATCTCGCCTTGGTCCCATGGTGTAATGGTTAGCACTCTGGACTTTGAATCCAGCGATCCGAGTTCAAATCTCGGTGGGACCTTGCAAATTTCTTTTTATATAGCGTTTTTTTTTTCTCTCTCTCTTTTTTGTTCCTTTTATTACTGTTGGTTTACTGTTGTTGAACGCGCTGTGGTGGTGCTGATTCCGATAGCAACATTTTGCACTCGTGAATTTGAGCCGAGCACCTTCGGAGGCGACAATGAAAATATGTTGTCCTTCCTGCAAATGCATGCGCGCCACCCCAGATGCAGTGAGGAGATGCTTTGGTACTGCTCGTGATTATTATTCTGCAATTGAACGTTCAAGCGGAAAGAGTGCTTCTCTTTGACAGCTCATCGCCAGTTGCGCGCTCGCAATTGGGCATCGTACACATTGTGCGTTTTATGTACAGTCTTTTTTCGCTGCGATTGTTTAGTTTTGCGTTTATGTCAGGTGGCATAGACTAATGCTTTTGACCGCGTACTGTGTATAGTTTTTTTTTTTTCTTGCGTCAGTGCTTCTACGACCGGAAATTCGGCATTGCGTGCATATGCAGGTTGCTTCTAGTGAATGTCGACGGAATTGTCATACATGAGTGGAACTATACCTGCGTGTTGCTACCACTTGTGCATCATCAAATCATCTAGGGCTGATCAAAGCACGTAGACAAAGGGGTGAGGGAGGAGGGGAGGAACACTGCGGTATAGTCAGCTGCGCTTTATAAACCTGGCGCGCCTCACTGCACGCTCAAGTTTGTCAGCGCACGAATATCCTCCGCAACATATACACGCTGCCCCATCTGTCACGCAGTAAGCTTTAAAAAACGACATATAATTCTACGCGAATGAGACCAAGTAAATGCTGTGCGCTGTCAGTAAAACTTTCTGGTCGCAGACATCCAATGAAAAACAATTAGCTAACTCTTTAATTGCTGTTCTAGTTGTGAGTATGCCAATTAGGGAGTCGTAGAGAATCGTACAGACGTCAAGATGAGATGTTTCCAGCGAGGACGAGGTACACATCACGTGCTCTTTCTTTCTGCCCGAGAAAAAGCCCGCGAAATATGAAACGTACAATGTAACTACTATATAGCAGCACCATCAAACAATCTCATTAAGAAAGCAAGCTGTTCATCTTAGGCTCATGAACAGCTTAATCGAGACGCAATATTACGAACAGCTTGGTGAGACGTAATAATATCTGGGAACCGCTGGCGCGTCGAGGAACAAACGCTCGTGCGGTTGGCCGCTCGTTCCAGCTTGCTTTCCCACTGCGCCTGTTTGATGGCGCTGCTATCCCGTGCGCGCCAGTGTCCTGCGGGAAGCATATGCAGGGGCACTAGTGCGCACGGACCCGTAATCGCATGATATATATATATATATATATATATTTTTTAATATACATATTTCTTGCGGGCTTTCTCTTTTTGCCAGAAAAAATAAACACGCTTTGTGTAGCTTGCTGGAAACATCTCATTTTATCATGTCTTACGATTCTTCACAATTAGAACAATAATATAAAAGTTATCTAATTATTGTTAACTAATTAATCAATATGATTTCACGGGATAAAAGATACTGGCGGCTGCTCAGCTGGACTTCGAACAAGGTACCAATCCTTAGTATTTCTACATTTCATTTTAAAACAACATTTAATTTCCCCATATTGTCCACTGCTGAAACGCCAAGCACGTGCACCCCCCCTCCCCTCCCCCTTCCGAAATGTTTGTGTTAGCAGGCGGCCTGCCCAGCCCCCGCCCCATCTTTCTCCCTCCTCTCCCTCTCCGCCCCGGTCAAGTGCTAGCCCAAAACCCCATTAAAAAAAAAAATCTGGTTGCGCCATTGGTTGTGACTAACATAAATCGGGCCCCTCAGTCCCCCTTCTTCTCGTTCAAGACCAAGTCATGCTTTAGAAGTGTCGGTATGTCTCGAGGAGGAGAGGTGTGTGGCAGCCCTCCCCCTCCGCATTTGGCATTGGCTGTATCACCGTAGTATGTAGAACCAGAAGGGCGCCAACAGGTGACTTCACAGTAATACGTCATATATAGGCGTCGATTCTGCGAATAAATGCAGCTATACTACAGGTCATGGTGGCTGCAACACAAACACCTACAGCTTTTGTGGCGTCTACACTCAAGCGAGCTCAAGAGCTCGCCGTGAGGTCATGGATTTAGACGGCGTCTGTTCATAAGCCTATAGGTATTTTTTTTTTATTAGTGGACTATATTGTGCGATTGATAAGTTGGGTTTGTGTGCGTTAGTTATCACAATACATCTTACCTTTATTTCTTTGACATGCTGAGAATATAGGTCCAGAGCAAAAATGGTAACCTTAGAAAAGTATTGCAGGGCCCCTTTAAGGAGAAGAGTTTGAGGCAAGGAAGAGTGGTGTGCAGTGCGAGCTGGATGCTTGTTAGTTGTATTTATTCTTTTTTTTTCTCTCTTCGTTTCAAGGGACTGCGTTTGCATGCTATTGCTGCAAAAGGTCTAGTGTAAAAATCATACGGCCTTGATGTTTGAATTAATCTTCGTCAAATGTGAAGGTGGCATCGATGTTATCAAAATTTATAGGGACAACGCGCGCATAAGTTCAGCGCCAGCCGTGATGTTTTGCATGCTGTGATAGGACACCTGGCACCGTAGTAACTTCCTTTCCTTTTTTGTAAGTTTTGTTCCGACGGATGTCGACTTTACTCTCGATCAGAAATATTAAAAACGTACAAATTTGGAGGGATTTAGCCACTGTCTTTAGTTATATATAAAATCTGAAAATGTGCACTTTTATAAAAGTCACCTTGTTTACTGTGCGCTGATTATAAACAAACCCTCTCGGCGCATGTTTTCTCAGGACGCCCGCATTTTCTTTTCTTGAGCCAACAAATCATCATCATCACCGCGTCAGCGGTGGTGCCGGCCGTGCGGAGAAAAGAAAAAGAACCAGAAAGCGCGCCTTCGCGCATAGCGTTCGCCGCAAGCTTTTCCCGGCAAAGATTACGGTTGCATAAGCGGCAGTTGCGGGAAACGGCAACTCTAGCATACGAAGCAGGGGTTGACGTCTCTACACTTTCACATGTAAAAGAAGATCTCGCCTAGCAACTGATCTCATTTGTGTTGTGATAGCACTGTGGAAAGGCCACGCATAGTTAGGACTCCCGAAGAGCAGCGTGAACACGATGAGCGGTGACGGGAACAGCAACGTCAATATGCACAACGGCGCCGTGCTCAGACTAGGCAGGAAGCAGCGGTTCCTGCCTTTTGGGAAACAGAACTAGCTCAGCGCAAAAACACAGGACACAGTAAGGAGGCGCATGCGCAGCGTTGCGGTATGTCCCCTAACTGTGTCCGCGTGAGGAGAATACCAAGGGGCATAATTTCCCTTCTTTGTTTTTTTTTATTTGTTACAACCGTATGAAGCAAACAGCCATAAAATGAAACCAGGGAAAGCATAGGCGAAATAACTGTTACCGTTAATTGAAATGAAGAAATAATAAGGAAAAGGGAAATGAAATTGGACGAAAAGACAACTTGCCGCATGCAAGTTGGAGCCGCACCTACATCTTCCACATTACGCGTGCGGTGCTTTAGCATGAAGCTATACCACGGTGGTCATCCTTTGTCTTATGTATTTGTGCATGCGTACTAGACCGAGCCCAGGGTGTGTTAGACAGCGCCGATCATGGCTATGGCGGTAGATGTCGAACATCCTTTCAACCGCAGGCGTCACGTAAAACGTGAATTTAGCAGCAGACAACTGGCCAATAAACCCTTGTGCGTTACTTAGTGACATCAAGGCTGCCATGATCGAGGCCCTCCCCATGCAATGATCGAAGAGAATGAGGGGAACCGAGGTGTTATATTTTTGGTGTTATTACCATATGAAGCAAACAGGCAATGAAGCCAGAGAAAGCACGGGAAATTCACTGTTATTTTTATTTTAAGTGTAGAAGCAATAAGGAAAAGGGAAGCGAAAGTACACGAAAGGGCATCTAGTTCGGCCTTGATGCCTTGAGATAGCATCGAATTCAGTTTGTTAGCCATTGTTACGATTCGATTAGAGCGGCCATGCCCGGACCACGTACAAACGCATGGGAATCGGCGTGCCTAACGATCTCGCTCGTCAACATGAATAGACGTGTCCGTCGCGAGGGTGGAGAGAGCCAGCCAGCAGCCACGTGGAGAACACTTTTGCTTTGCCCTAGCGTGCAGGTGCATGCACGCTGAACGTTTCTTGTACGTTTTCTTTGGAGCACACCACTCACCCGTAACCATGTATTAAATTTCTGTTACTTGTTTTTACGTCGCCTCGTCTTCCCTGCCGGACCCTCTCCGATGGTCAACCTGGTTTGAGCTCCAAGCAGACGCTGTTGAAGGTTCTCCAAACCCCGGCCCGTAACAACTGGATGGCAGCGGTGAGATCCATCAAATCCCAACCCACTCTGCAACTGGATGGCAAGCGTTGATACATGAATCTACGAGCCTCGTCTACCAAGTCGCAACTGAATGCAGCGTTTGCGATAGTCTACGCCGGATTCTTGGCTGCAAGGTGGTGAGTGTGGGACTTTCTTTGCTGAGTTTGCCAGGTTGTTGAAGTGTTAGAATAGAAAGGGTAATTCGAGCTATTGTTGTCGCTTAGTTAGGTTGCGGCAAGATAGTTGTGTACAGTAGAGAGAGCAGCTTTGAAAACAGCCATGAATTTGAAGTCGTTGCGTAAACCGGAGTTGGAGCTAGCGAAGGAGTTGCGCCTGGATGTCACAGGCGCATTCCGAAAACCAGTATTGACTGAGGCTATTCTTGCTCTAAAGACTGAGGATGATGAGCTTACGGAATGCCTAGAGATCATTAGAGAGAGGGAAACTACAAAAAGTCAGGCAGAAGAGCGTGAACGACAGTAACGTAAAGAACAGAAAGAACATGAAGAACGGGAACGTAAAGAACAGAAGGAAAGTGAAGAACGGGAACGTAAAGAACAGAAAGAAAGGGAACACGCACTTGAATTGAAGCGACTCGAGATTGAAATGGAACGAGCTCGAGCCGCTGAAAGAAAATATAGGCACTATTGGCCCCCTTTCAGTAAAAACCTTTCCACAAGATGTGTTGCATATAAGGTATACGAACTCTTTATACCACTGCGAACCAATTCTGTTTCACCATGTACAGATTCTGCCGCATTGAACTGAGGGCAGAGGAGCGATGGAAACAGTGCAGGAGAGCGCGTATCATTAAAGATGAGAGAGATAATACAGCCTTACAAGCCTTACAAGCTCGGAGAGGACATTGGTTTGTTCTTGGTGAACTTCGAGCGGACATGCGAGCATCTGCTCACACTGTTACCGGGCGAGGCAACGGACGTAATCGCTCGCTTAACCAGAGAGGAAGCTGATGATTATAAGGTAAGGTCCAGTTAGCTGAGAAAGTATAGGCTGTCAGCGGAAGCGTTCCGGCGGAAGTTCCGCGAAATGGAAAATGCTAAGAATGAGTCCTATACAGAGTTTGCATATAAGCTTATGTCAAACATGGAGGAATGGCTCAAAGAACAAGAAGCCTATAGTGATCACGCGAAGTTTGTACAGTGCTTTGCACTTGAGCAATTTTATAACCGGTTACCTGAGAACGTGAGGTACTGGGTTCAAGATAGGCCATAAGTTAGCACGATAGCCAGAGTCGCTGAACAAGCCGATGAATTTGTGACGCGTCGGGCTAGCGAAGTCAGCGGCGGTCGAAAAGGCGATCCCAATTTCAGGTTCGGCAGGCCGAAGCTAGTCCCCGAAAAGAGAAAGAACAAGCCTGTAATTGAGGGTACCTCAAAATGTAGTACTTCCGGGTCGGAAGGGACCCCTGGAGTTACAACAGCGCAGCAAGATAAATTAGAAAAGAGGAAACCCTTTCTTTGCTACAACTGTCATAAACCAGGGCACATTGCTGCGCAATGACGAGGTAAAGGTAGTGTTTTTATGGTTTGGTTGCAATAACGAGAACATGAAGCTGCTCGAACCGTACATGCGCGACTTTGAGGTAAACGGGAAACCATGTCGCGTGCTGCGCGACTCCGCGGCTACCATGGACGTGGTTCACAGCTCTTATGTGGAACCAGAAATGTTCACGGGTGAATGCGTCTGGATAAAGCAAGCTGTATAGGAACTCACAGTGCATGCCTCACGGTCGCAAAAGTAACTGTTAAAGGTAATTTCGGTACAGTTGAGACGGAAGCTGCCGTATCGCCTACGCTTCCTACGCAGTACCCTTACCTGTTCTCAAATAGGTCGGATCAGATTCTGCGTGAGAAAGGGCGAGAAAGGGCTTATGTTCGACGAGGCTAGCGTGATGGCACAAACGAGACCGAAAGCTCGTGAGTTAGCTGCAAAAGCAGTCGCAGAAACGGCACTAAGTGAAGTGGATAGCGGTTCGCAATCTCAGGAAGCGGAGATCGAGAATTCCTCCGCAGTGGAACCACAGGAGTTTAGATCCACGCAATCAGAAGTACCCGTATTGGCAGCAGCCGATTTATTGGAAGAGCAGTTGCCAGATTTGTTTGTAGTGCCCACGTCGGAAGGTCTACAACGGCTGTTAGAGACAGAGAGTTCAGCCTTGATTGAGGAACTAGTCTCTAAAGCGCAGCTGGAGCCTG
Source organism: Dermacentor silvarum (assembly GCF_013339745.2). Lineage (NCBI taxonomy): Eukaryota > Metazoa > Arthropoda > Arachnida > Ixodida > Ixodidae > Dermacentor > Dermacentor silvarum. The sequence goes on along the minus strand of NC_051154.1, from coordinate 50,464,262 downwards.
AACAAACGACGGAGTTTCAGGAAGTCCTGCAAGAATTTCGGGAGTTATTTGTAGATAGGCCAGGAAGGACATCGGTTCTTAGGCACGACATCGAGCTCACTTCTTCGGAGCCGGTACGTTCAAAGGCTTATCGAGTGTCACCGCGCCAACGTGAGATTATGAATGCGGAAGTGAAAAAAAAAAAGAATGTTGACTCTTGGTGTGATCGAGCCTTGCGAGAACGATTACACCTCGCCTTTGATCTTAGTTGAGGTGCCGGGCAAGGATCCGCGTATACTTACGTAGATTACCGCAGGCTAAACACGATCACTAAAGATCAAATTTATATGCCAAACATCGAAGAGCGCATCGAGAAGGTTTGTATAGCGCCCGATTAATTTCCACACTAGATCTAGTTCGAGGCTACTGACAGGTTCCGCTCACTGAGCAGGCTAGTAGATATGCCGCCTTCATATCGCTGTTGGGAACGTTCTGCCCTAAGGTCCTCAGCTTTGGTTTGAAAAAATGCCCCGTACTGTTTTTCAAGCCTTATGGACAAAGTGTTGAGAGAACAGGAAGAGTTCGCCTTTCCGCACTTAGATGATGTCGCGATATATTCCGCATCCTGGTCGGAGCATATGCAACATCTGAGGGCAGTGTGGACCCGCTTGCGTGAAGCCGGCTTAACCGTCAAGGCAACAAAATGTCAGATGGCGCAAGCGGAAGTTATCTATCTCGGTCATATGATCGGACAGTGATTTCGCCGTCCCTCTGAGCTAAAGGTGGCTGCGATACGAGATTTCCCGCAACCCCGCACAAAGACCGATATCCGATCTTTCTTAGGGGTCGCAGGGTACTATCAGCGGTACATCCCGAGGTATTCTGAACTAGCTAGTGCTCTGACTGATGCTCTTCTAAAAACTGAGCCACAGAGTGTCCTGTGGGATGACAAAAAAAAAAAAAAAAAAAAAAAAAAACAGGAATCGGCTTTCAACGCCCTAAAGAGCGCGCTGACGAGTCAGCCCGTGCTAAGATCGCCGGACTACGCGAAGGGATTTGTGGTTCAGTGCGATGCGAGCGAGCGAGGCATGGGCGTCGTACTATGCCCAAGTCGCCTATGCCTATGTCGTACTATGGAGAGAGCGAGGAGGAACACCCCGTCCTTCACGTCAGTCGGAAGCTCACTAGTCGAGAACAGGCGTATACAGCGCTACTGAGAAAGGTTGCGCATGTCTCGTCTGGGCTGTTCAAAAATAGTCTTGTTATCTTGCGGGCTCGAGGTTCATAATCGAAACGGATCATTGTCCTCTCAGATGGTTGCAGACAACGACTTCCAAACCTGGTCGCCTGGTGCGTTGGAGTCTCGCTTTGCAGTAATATTCTTTCGAGATACGCTATAAAAGGGGACTCTTAATGGCAATGCCGATGGCTTAAGTCGAAGCCCCTAGATCAAGAATCAGCCTCGATCGTTTCATCAAAATCGTGTTTTTTTTTTTTTCCTGACGTAGGATTGGAAAGGTTTTATTTTTGTTTCCGCAGTTGGGTTAAGTCATGTCTTGCGAAGCGTATAACAAATTTATGTGTGTATTTAGTGCTGCTGTAAGTTGGTAAAACTGTCACTTTTGAGCGGGGAAATAAGCCTGGCAGAACTCAGTGGGGATTTGTCTCGCGCTTGCTGACTGAGGGGCTGAGTCTCGGTGAAGTTCTACAGACGCATGCGGTGAACGAGAAACTGCTGCGGACCCTTCTGAGACATCCAGATTCTGACCGGTACGATGAGCTGCGTTGGAGAACATCACAGTGTTACGTGCTCAAGATGGCTGTGCGACAACCGACGACGTCTGCAAGCATCGACCTGCGTCATCCCTCTGGCCAGCGGATGCCGTCCCCTGCCCATCGGGATCTCCTTCGGCGGCGGGGCAGTCTGTTACAATTCGATTAGAGCGGCCATGCCCGGACCACGTGCAAACGCATGGGAATCGGCGTGCCTAACGATCTCGCTCGTCAACATGAATAGACGTGTCCGTCGCGAGGGTCAGAGACGAAACCTGTCGTTCCGCCTTGCAACCACTCTCATCTCCCGCTGAGGATGTTCACCCGTTACTGTCACCCACCATCTCTGCTTCGTCTGGTTTGCCCCATGTCCTGCAGTGGGGGAGAGGAGAGGGGGACATTGCCCGGATGGTGGAGGGTATAAGAAACCCAGCCAGCAGCCACTTGGAGAACACTTGCTTGCAGAACACTAGCATGCAGGTGCATGCACGGTGAACGTTTCTTGTATGTTTTCTTTGGAGTGCACACCGCTCACCCGTAACCATGTATTAAACTTGTGTTATTTTTACGTCGCCTCGTCTTCCTTGCCGGACCCTCTTCGATGGTCAACGTGGTTCGAGCTCCAAGCAGACGCTGTTGAAGGTACACCAAAGCCCGGTCCTTAACAGCACGCAGTTGCCTGCGCCTAAGATATTTTCTACGTGACGCCCGAGGTTTAATTAACGATCCGCATCCGCCCTCATGGCTGTGGCGATAGCTAACACTACAAAGAATATTTGATGAGTACATGTACACAAATACCCAAGAAAGCGGATGTGTGGACGTGCATAATGGGGCAGTCGTCGCCGTAGTTCAAATCATCGTAGAGGCTTATATGCGGAGGTTGCGGGTTCGGCTCTCACCGGTGGCAAGTTGTTTTTTCCTCCACTTTTATTTTCCTTTTTCTTTGTTAAGCATATGAGGTCTATCACAAATGTAACACTCATCCATGATTATTTCTAGGTGAATTTTAAAAGAAACAGTTGATTTTAGCGAAGCTTCCCTTGGCTTCATTTGCCTGTTTGTTTCGAATGGCCGTAACTAAAAATCGAGCCCCTCAGTTCCACTGATTCTTCTCGTTTCTGCGTTTGCAGAATTTGTCCACCATTAAATAACAGTGGTTTAACAAGGAATTTCTCTGGAGCCAAGTTTTCGACAAGGCGGCTTGTCTTCGTTACGGCCCTGACGAAGACAAAAGTCCCTTGTCGAAATGTTGGCTCCGGCGACATTCCCTGTTAAACCACTATTGGTCACTTGAAGTTTCCGCGTTCCTGCGAACTCCTGTCTTGTTTGTACTTTGTCCCACAGGCCGGACCTGACATTAAGTTGGCCTATGTTAGACGTTACTGCCGATAAACGGCGCGTGCAACGGGTGCTTAGGTCAAACGCGTGACAGATGTGGATAATGCCAGCGGTAAATAGTGAAAGCGCATACGAAACGACGCTCGCCCGCGGCGCGTGCTTGCGCCCGACATTCGCGGAGCGTTTCTCCGATCGAGTAAAACGCCGGTATTTCCTGTTTACAGCGACGTGCTCGCGCTCGGCGTCACCCGATGCGTGCACGGTGCGGCGTGCGAAGACGGGCGTCGTAGCGGAATGCTCGTTCTCAGAGGGCCGCCGGACGCGCGCGAGATTGCCCCTGCCGCGCCCAGGCACACACACACCCTTATCAGTCGCGCATCAGCTCGGGACGCATCTTGATGGCTGGGGCGAACGTTTATGAACAACGACAACAGCCGGCAAAAGATCTCCGCGAGAGCGCCATCGTTAGCATCCCGTGACAGAGACCCACCACCACGGGACGTATAACGTTACGGACACAGTGTGCATAAACCTTCGAAACGGAAGTGTGACCTGGTCCAACATCGCTCGTGTGTACGAGTGCGGCATAAAAGCTTAGTTCATGGCGTAGCTCAGGTCAGTTCGTGAGCTGTTTTCATGGCTGAAACACTTTCTTCCTGACCGGCCATAGCTTGTTGCGTCAATTCACCACGTCTCTTCACTCAAGCCCCGTTGAATCTGGTGTCAGGCCCTCTTTTTTTTTTTTTTTTTAATAACCTATATGAATGATTTACCTGATGGCATCTCCTCTGACATCCACTTATTCCGAGATGACTGCGTTGTCCTCCGTTAAATTAATGGCACTGATGTTAACATCCCGCAAGACGATAACACTGTCTCTAACCGCCGTGACTCGTGGTTAATGCCAGTAAACATGTCGAATTGTGCGTGCGGGTCACCCCCCCCCTCTTCCCCGTATTGTGCTTTTCAATTATAATACCTCAGAAACTACATCTTATACTTGGGCGTGTATATAACTTCAACACTCTCTTGGTCTCTACATATCGATAACGATCACCAATGCTAACCACATGTTGGGCTCTATTCGCCGTAACTTCTCTTCCGCTCCTTCATCGTTGAAGCTAACCTTGCACAAAACATTTATTCACCGTAAAATGAAATACGCGTCATTCATCCAGGATGCGCACTTATATAACCTAGCACAGTCACTATAGAACAAGCGATCGAGCCATGTCCATTTTTGACAATAACAGCCGCACAGCTAGCGTGTCATTCATGAAAGCATCTCTGAAGTTTCCTCTGCTCTTCTGAGCGCAGTAAATACTTTCGCCTTGCATTGTTCCACAAGATCTACTTCCACAATTCTTACCTCCTGCGTGCGAGCTTGATATCCGCCCCACCTACGTGTCATCACGCGTTGATCAACGTCGTAAGGTCGAGATATATTACAGTGTGACGCTAGCGCCAGCTGCCAGTCTTTTGTTCCTATATGGAATTCGCAAGTACGGAACCGCCTTACCGGCGCCTGGCTGTTGCTGTCGTTGACAAAAAGTACCACCGAGATCACTGATCTCACAGACCTTACACAATGGTGCAGAATCTACAGAATAAGAAAAGAAAAAAAAATGCTTGCCGTTTTGCATGTGAAAGTCATGACTTTGATCTTAGAAGCATTCAAGCTGAGGCTATTTGCACAATTAGAAAAAGAAAACAGGTCAGACTGCAGGATGCGACAGTCACCAACAGTATGAATTTCCTTAAAAATATTTATGTCATCGGAGGCATACAGAAGGAACGAAGGATTCCGAAAAGTGGAAAATAAAAATTTAAAAAAGGAGTGGTCCTAATACTGATCCTTGAGGGAAACGGCTAGTTGTCATGTAAAAAGACGTTACTACTACTGCTACTACTGCTACTACTACTACTACTACTACTACTACTACTACTACTACTACTACTACTACTACTACTACTACTACTAAATTGTCATACTAAATCTACTACTACTACTACTACTAATTGTCATACTAAATAGTATGACAACTTTATTGACACATCTGTTCTGTAGTCTTCTGTTTTCTGTTTCTCGTTGTTTTCTGTAGTTTCACAAACAATTTCTGATGATGCCTTTCCCTGTCATTTTAGAAAAAAAAAAAGATCGTTACCATTATGCGTGCAACTTTTACTCCGCTCATGACTGCAGCTTTCAAGGAGTACGAAAGCCTCAAATGCTGCGATGGCGGTTGTCACAGATGATACAAGGATACCGATAACCTCTCTACATAGAACAAATGGGACTATCGGCAAGACACCCGGCACTACGCGGCACATCCAAGCATCACCTCTACCAGTATACTGTATACATATATCCATGCTCTGAGTGACATGAATAGCCCAGTGAGCAGCTGCATACCTTTTTCAGAAATTAATACTAATTGGCAAGCATGTCCGCCTACAGTTATACGTTGGTGGTGAAGCGCTGCACACACATATTAGTTAAGCATAGTAAAGAAACGAACAAACATTCATTTGGTTCACAGTATTCGCTGCTAAAATCAAGAAAAGCTCGGTCGTTTAGCGTAAACAGAAAAAAAGAAATCTTTTTTTTTATCAAACAACCAGTAATTTCTTTTCAAACAAAAAAAAAGATGTTTGATATTAAAAATAAAAATTTTTTTTCTTCTGTTTCTTCAGAGTTATTTTTACAGTGTACTGCTTACATGGGGATACATGCCTGCGCTACGCTGAGAGACGCTTCTGTCTCCGCTGGCGATGAACCTGTAGACGTGATGAAGCTCACTGAACCCTTCTAACATTTATGAAAGCGGCACAGTTATACTCCCGGACGTTGCGTACTTCACTGATGGACTATTATTATTGCTGGAATTTGTGTATCGTCCCCCGGACGATAGGTAAACCCATGCTGCTTTTATTCTCTTTAACCGGCGGCGTCATAAATTAAGGTGACGAACCGCCATCTCGGCGACGGAAGGCTTGATGCACAATCTGTCCGTACCCGGTCGTTTCCCGTGCTCAGTGGAATCTGTCGGTTATAGCGCGCGCGCTGACTGAGGTGCGAGGGCATGCGACACAGCGTCAGACAGCGTTGCACAACCTTCGCATTTTTTTTTTCGTTTCTTTTCTTACTAGTGCTTCCCGTTGATATCTTGCTCATATCAATGTGATGAGCATGACGTCTCTAGCCGTGTGCAATCTGATTGTTCACTGAGTGCGAAGACGATAAACAACACCTCGTATAGTGGAACGCCATTCGGGCCTCCTAGGAATACTGCGTCATGGCTCCGTATGTCCTGATCAAGGCCCTCCGTGGAAACTTCAGCTTTCTTTATTTAAGTTTAGTTGTAAGATGGTGGTTCCATAACACGAGATATCGTGTTACACGCTTTAGCGTATAGACGTGCGTGTACTCTACAATGGAAAAAAGGCAGTGGGCGGAGGTCAGTTTTGGGAGAGGAAAATATGCAAGTATTTAGCCTTCCTAGCACCGGCTGGCATAGGTTAAGCGTACGCCTAATGCGAAGGCAAAAGTGTGAACATCAAGGAACGGGCAGCAACGGACGAAAACGGCAACTCAGACATGTCTTGGATGGAAACAATGAACCCTGCGAATGAAATTCAGGGTAAGCATGCAGAATAAAACTGCGGATTTATGCCGAGTGGTATAGCCTGCATGCGCTAAATGAATCCCGCTGATCGCATTTATCGTGCAAATTAATAAGTGTACAAGTATATACGGGTAATGCAGCGGCAGCAACGTGCAAGGACCGAACCTCATAAGCCACATTACGAATACACTCTCAGCCGGAAACCTTCCTTCAGATACGTGGGCGTGGGGGAATGAGGACAAAGCGGTGCCAAGCGCTGCGCTCGCTGTTTTCCCGTAGCCAAAGAACGCAAACAGGAACGATCATTCCCAACAGAGCCACGCGCTGTATCAAGTCAAGCTATTTGTTAACACATCTGTGTTCAAAAAAGAAAAAAAAAAAGAAAAAGAAAGGGATCGCATGCACTTGTGTAGTTTCAAGATCACAAGTTCGTCCACTACCTGAGGCATCTGTTAGCTCTTTCTTTGTTACGTTAGTATTACGTTTCTTTATTACGTTCGCTTCGCGATGCACTTTGACGTTCACGAAAAGAATTCCTTGTAGTACAGATGCTATACTGCCTTCGTCATGAAGGCTCGAAGCCACTCCGCGCGTGACCGTATAGGCACTAAAGGCACCCTGCAGTGCAGTTTGCGCGCGACCTCAGCGCCATTTAGAAGTGAAACTCGGGGCCGGCAGCGCTTATTTGGGATTGATAGAAGCGCCACAGCACACAGCTTGACGAGTGGCGGAAGCAAAACGGGAGAGACGCTGTATATACCCTCCGGAGACCCGAACGTAACTATGGGACATAATCACCCTTCAAGGTGGTTTTTATTGTCTACTGTTATGTAATGAACTTGAAAAACAATTTTGAAAATTTAAATACCCAAGTTAGATGCCAAAAGCTGCGTCTCCATGTACGCGAAAAAAAAGAAACTATCTCCGTCATCTCCTCATGTTTGCTACGGTAAAAACTGCATTTCATTGCTTCACCGTAGAGATGAAGATGTAACTACGTGTAGTACATTGCCATGTTGTGGCCACGTCCGGTATTTTCACGCAATCTGAGTGATTTAGAAACACACCTCAAGGTTGCTTTCGGCCGTATGGGACGACACAGAGGCCTAGATCAATTGAGCGTCAAATTTCTCGAAATGGCTGACAAGAATATGAGTAAACCCCCTCTTCACAGGTACACATGTACCGTATTCCATACCGAGAATGAATATTTTGCGTAATCACTTCCGAGTGAACTTCAAAAAAAAAAAAAAGGTGGAGGCAATGTGCAATGTATTGTACAATTAAAGGGTCTTATAGGAGGGTACATTCGCTGTGACACTTTCGATCGCTTATGACGAGACAAGACTGTTCGTGTTGTGAAAATATTGAAGTGCGCATGCTCTGCATATGACTGCGCGCATTCGCGATCGATATCAGAAGTGCGAACAATTGTGAGCTTGATCTCGTCAAAGCGCAGTGTATAACACTCAGACGAGCGACGAAAAGTGAGCCACTATCGCTTGGAATGGCGCATCATTTTCATTGCCTCTCTAGCGGCGGATGCCGGCGATATTGGCATATTGGGGCGAAAGATAAAAACGTCCTAGCGCCCTCCCACACCGTGTGCCCTTTCTAAAGGTAGCCAAGCTGTTCAAAGAAAGAAACATCAACAAATCACGGTGCAAGGTACGATTATTAGACGTACGTTGTTCAGTCGTCAGAGGTCTGACTACCGAGCATCGTATTGTTAAAATTGTATCTGGCTGCGTGTTTGTTAAATATTTTTTTTCTTGAAACAGCTTGGCTTACGTTTGCGGGGATAACTTATATAGCTGCCGGCGGGCGGCATATGCTGCGGCCAAACGTCGGGTGTTTGAAACTTACGGAGAAGGCGAAGTGCTTCGGTACGCGAAACGTGCAAAGCCCGCCACATCGTCACCGACTCCAAACTCGTCACTCACTCGGCGGCGGCGAAAAGAAAAAATTACAAAGAAAACAGCCTCTGCTGTATCAAAAGGTTGTCAGAGAATCTTAGGCTTGTCAGTCAGCTTTTTGGAGACTGGTCGGCGGTGTTATGGACGTGCGTATAAACCACTGGTACAGCAGGTACGGCAGGACACGGGTAGCACCTGTTATCTGGACAACGTCAGGAATGCCGTTGTAAAATGCGGCTTTAGGAGAGTGCACGCGCTTCCGAAAGCCGTAAGCGCGGACATACATCGACACATGTTATTGGTAGGCTATACCAGGTAAACATGTTTCACCGCCTCCCCCCCCCCCCCCACACACACACACACACACACACACAAACACACCGTTCATTCCACCGACGAACAGCAAACGCACGCTGCAAACGTATACCAGCAAGTAGAGACAGCGGCTAACAACAACACTAATAATTTCCCATACGCTCTCTCTATTTCGCTTCTGCTGAACGGATATAGACCGAAAACAGCGCCAGCATGCAAGCCTTGACTTATCTCTACACGCAATAGAAAATAATAATTAGTTAATGAAGTTTGAGATGCCACCTAATTTTTATTTATTTATTTCAAACTGCCTTCTTTTGTGAATTTCCTTGTATTAGACAGCATGATGCCGCTTCTTTGGCTGGATAACTTAAAGAGGTGGACATTAACTGCACAGAAAATAACAGCTGAATAACTTTAATTATTTACTTTAGGGCACACGTTGCAATTACAATACTGACAGCGGACAGCGTTTAAGAGATGGACATTTGCTATATAGGAATGCTGAGCCGCATCACGTACGCACACGCGCACACACTGGACTGATATATAAGCGCGCAACCATGATCAGGACTGCACCTATCCTGCCCACCTTACACAACGGCTTTTCGTCTGCACGCTTTGTGAGAAACCGTGCGCCTGTTTCAGCTGCAGAGCGCGCGCTCAGCACCGCCGATCGTCGCGTGCAATCGATGTACCACTATATGGGCGGATGCAAATCGGGCACTTATTAATAACGACCGCATATCCGGCCGTTTAGCGAGGGCCTCCATCGCCAGGGGAAAAAGAAAAGAAGCAAATAAATAAATTATAGAAAGAAGCGAGACGCACGGCACGGTGTACTGCCCCGTTCGCGGTTCACTGCATGCTTCATTGCGGCGACCGAGCCCCGGCGCTGTTACATTGTCGCGACGATGGAATGCGCGCGGCAGTTACGGCTCATTTCATCTGGCACGCTGTGCGACATACTCCCCGCTGCTTTGATGCTTCAAGTGGCTCGATCGGTGCCCTTGCTGCTGCTTCGTTTTGGTCTCGCAGTCGATTACTGCGCATGCACAGACTGGCGAAACGGCGAGCGCAACTCGGGGTCTGCTGCTCCATACGTAGGGAATAGTGCACGCGTTCAACCCGGCGATGAGCTTCTTAATCGAGAGAGCTTGATTAGCAGCGATAGTGCGGAGTTTAGGCCTCCCAAGAACTCTGAGCACATAGTGTGAGGTTTCGCTATTTGTCGGGTTCGGGTACTAACCGTACCGAAATCTCCGTCCGCGGATGTTTCTTGTCATCGTTTTTGTCGAAAGACGGATGCTATATTGCAGGAGCTCGGTTAGGTAACAGTAGTGCCTTGCTTGTTAAGTCGTGCCAGCTCGGGCTATAAGCCTTAAGTTTCAGTTTCTGCTGTCAGATCTTTAATGTATCCATCTCGAAAAAAAAAAAATTGTGCGCGCACGCAGTTCAGCAATTTGCATCTCTCGTAGAGAATATATATATATATATATATATATATATATATATATATATATATATATATATATCAGTTAAACTGGGCATATCCGCGCGCATGATGCCGCCCGAAAACAAGCGCCTTCATTCATTCCGCACTTCGGCTATAGTTTGCACACCGGCGAAAAAGCTCCTGGCAAGTGAACGCACGTGTTGGCACGCAGTAAGTTGTCAAATGACTGAGAAAAAAAGGAAAGTCAGAAGCTTTGCGCAAGTTTCACTCCTTTTTCACTCGACAGCTACGCGCTGTAGTAGTCTTTATAGTTGTGTAATTTTTGTGCAGCTTTTTAACGTCGTATGGATTTACGCACCGATAAAAATGATTAGATAGAATAACAGTAAATCTCTCTACAAGACTGTGTTCCAATCGAACTTTCTTTCTCTTTAAAGCAAAGTTGTCTTATTGCGAAACCTCCCGGATCTTGCTGGCCGATGGTTGCTGGGTGCTGTTGCAGTCTTGCCGAATAACTCATACTTAAAAAAAGAAAATATTGCCTCGCATGTCACAGAGCTTACGAGCTCAGAAGAACAGAATAACAAGATCATATATCGGTGACCCGTCAGCTGTTTGCCGACTACATGTCATCAGTATTTCGGCATGTGCAACAAAAGTTCCAATCTTGGAATCCACTCCGGTACATACGTCTGCACCTTCTGCACTTCGACAAAATGGAACGCAGATTCGCGAAAATGTTCGCGAACGGGTCTAACATCAATATCTGCATTGTGTACAGCCGTCCGAGTTCGCCATATGCTGTGCAGGCCCAGGAGCATGACAAGATCAAAAGGCATCGTCGATTTCAACCATGAGATAACGGATTGCGTGCGGATTTAATGGCATTTAATTCGGGGACATCTTACCGAGAACTCGTACGTTAGGCCACAATCGCACGCATACTTCAATTGTGCCAACGCCAGCTAGCTCTTTGAGATGGCCACGGCAGCCGCATTTCGATGTTGGCGAAATGCAAAAACGACCGTGTATGCCATGTGTTCGGTGCACGTTAAACAAACCCAGGGAGTCAAAATTGTTTCAGAGTCCCCCACTACTGCGTGCCTCATAATACGATAGTGGTTTTGGCGCGTAAAGCCCCATAATTCAATTCATTTCAGAGCTCTTTGAGACGATCGCCGCGTGTGTCACATTGCGTGGCACGGCTGCGCGATCACATCCGAGCGAGCCAGTTTCCTACGCCAAAGAGGCAGAAATGAAATGACAAAATTTATAGCTTTTCATTAGATGCTTCACGAAATATTCGCTTCACATAGATTCCACGATGTGCGTTGGATATGCATGATTTTTGTTATTTTCGAAATGAAAGAAAAAGAAGAATATGTATAGTCACCTAACAATGGTGACGGGTACTCCTTTTCACATAGCGGTAGTAAGAGGAAATAATAATCAATAATAGGGCATGCAAGCTTAGAAGAAACGGCAGATCTTCGAAAAAAAAATAAGTTGTAAGATGTAGCTAATGAGTGTAAACGAGGCCCCAATGTTCTGCGGGATGTATGTACATGATCATGTAGTAGGCTTAAAAGGCGAGAACAGGCTTTCCTATATACAATGAGTCTTAAAAAGTTTGACTAAAAGGTATATTAAAAAGTTTTATGTTTGGCTTGAACAAGAGTCATGACCAGAGTGTATTTTCATGCCTGACCGAGAGCTGCGTCCACGTCACGGTTATGTTGTTCGATCCTCATATGCGGCACCAGGTATACGGGAAGCGTCGTTGCGAATATTACATTCTGTTTCTTTTTAATGATTTGCCTGAAGAGATTTTCTCCATAAATGACAAAGGCTGTGAAGAAATGAGTTTTTTTTTTTGCATTTATACCTGCTTTATATCGAATTTTGTTTACTTTGTTCTCATGGCTCCAGCTGCCAGGTACTGCCCCTCAAGCCCTCGTTTGGCATTGGCAGGCTCGCTTTCGTGTACTGTTGATGTATTCTAAAAAAACGTTATTATTATTATTATTATTATTATTATTATTATTATTATTATTATTATTATTATTATTATTATTATTATTATTATTATTATTATTATTACGCAGAGTCAACTCCAGTTGACATCCGCGAAACATTGCGTAGATGTCATTACCCAGTGACCCAAGTAACTTGGCGTCTAAGATGTGCATTGAAGATCGGCACATACCCACGGGAACGGCCCACATTTTTAATGCGAAACGTTCTTGACGAGTTCAGTTAACCCGGTTTTCTGTGAAGACCATCTGGCCGGTATCTGAGGGTATTCGTGGGTCGATTACGAAGGTAGTGCAACCTAAAAATCTGGGCCGATGTGCCACTGCGTATGTGTCATTGTTCAATGAACTCCTTTGACGCCAACTTGGGTATGTGCCACCGGATATGTGCCGCTCTTGAAAGAACCTCTGTAACCTGAACTTGGGTCACTGGCTATCACAACAATAACTAACAAGACCTATACGTAGTGACATATATGATGTCAACTGGATTTGACTGGGCTTAATTTATTGGTCCACGAAAATGGCCGGATACCAGATGCACGTTACAGAAAACTGGGTTGAACTCGTCAAGAATGCTTCGCATTAAAATGTATGTTCGGGGAAAATTGCGGATAAACTGCACTGGCGTGTGATCCGTTTGTATTTGGCGTATACATAAGGTTCAACAGCGTCTTTTGTTAGTTGAAAGGGTGCTGTTATCGTCTCCCACGCAGGAATACCACGCACATCTCGACTCGCGATTTGGGGTGACTCAACAGTGTTGAAGAGCGCTGCATGTGGAATGTAACGTACTTCTCTGGGTCACCGTGCTACGCGGTATCAGGTACACGTAGTCTGGCTGGCCTACTTGCACGTTCGCACAGAGTGCAGCACCTCGATCGGGCGTTGCCCTCGCTATCAGCAACGGCTTCACAGCGCACACTTGAGATGGAACTGCTGAGCGCAAGCCTCGTTGCTCGCCTACTTTCCCAGTGACAATGTTACACACCCGCCGCGATAAGATACCAGTGCCATTTGGGCGTTTCACGCCGATCAACTCGCCGCTGGCTGAAAGAGATATGCGTGTGTGGCATTCACGCAAATCCGCGTCTTCGGGGTTCAGTGTTCGCGGTGTGCATGGAATGAGACCCCCCCCTCGACGAATTCCACTTTTCTAAATTATATTTCACGCTGCGTTTTTGTCGTCTTCAGGCTACATTTGCGGGCGCCGCCATCCGTGCATCCTGTTAGCGTTAATGACTATTGCTTCAGCTTTGATAATGGCACGTGCGTGTGTCGTGGAACCCGATTACAGTGAACAAAGATTTGCATTTGCGCTTATTGATAATATGCATAGCTTGGCTGGGTTCGTTTCACAAATTGCTCTCTATTATCAACGCATATACTCTCTTGCAAAATGCAGTCCTTGAGTGTCTTTATCAAAGGTACAAGTTATCGAATTATTTCACTCGTTGCTTGTAATGAAATATCGAGATATATGCGCTTCTGTCGTCATACCTGCCAATATTTTGTTGTTCTTGCATGTACAGTCTTACCAGCAAGCATTAACGGATGTCTTTCGGCATAAAAAATATATACAGTGAAAGGTTCATGAAATTTACTTGAGGAGCGCTTTAGCTCGAGGTTACCTATCTGAACTCATGGGAAAGGAGAAACCGTTTTTCTCAGCAACCACTGCATAAAAGTTAATGATATTTGCTACATTTAAAAGAAAACGTTAACATCTAGTGACTCCAGTTAAAATCCTGTTAAAGTCTCGTTTGGGCTATCAATTTTTTAAAATAAGAATTGTTGAAAATCGCATGTTTTAATAAAACGAAACTATCAAGTTTACAACTCTTTAACTTAGCAATCGAAAACGATGGAACAATTCTGTAAACTGCATATAATAGTACATCTAAAGCGGACAAATTTGATATATTATACATGGCTTTAAAGTGTACCACTAATATGTGAGTGGAATTTTTTCATTACCGTTGTAAACATTGTAATAAATTCACATAAGATAGAAATTGATAAAACACAGTTGTCCGCTTTGGATGTTCTAACGGATACAACCGACAGAACTGCAATATCTATTCTTGGTGCAGTTACGGATTTGTAAACTGCATGCGTCTATTTTTATCAAATTTACCCATATTCAGCAATTTTTGTAAAATAAATTAGGGCCCTAAAGAAAATTTTTCCTTACAACCGTCACTAAATTGAACTCGCAAATGCAACAACTTTTATTAAAGTCGGTCCATGAGTTATCTCAGAATAGTATTTCTTCGTTTCACATGTATATGAATAGACGGCTTCGGAATTGGGCCTGAGCTAAAGCTTCGACCCTCTTAATTTGGCAGGTTGTGCGCAATGTGATGCTGTGCCGAGGAACTTTTCCTTTTTCATTCTCTCCCCCCCCCCCCCTCCCTCATTCTCAGTTGTATTTTTCGTTGTCAAAGAATGTGCGTGTCGTGTCATTGCGGCGCGTAATGTGTCTAAGAACAAGCGCTTGAATTATCGCGCTCTGTTCGTTTTCGACTGTACATTTTGTGGTCACACTGCGACTATGGGACGTATATGCCAGCCGGTTCTGGAAGTCAGCGCCTTAGATCGCTCGCTAGGGTTCCGGAACAGGATCTCGTATTCACAGAATTTCTCTTACGTAAGTACTCTGCGCGATTGGCCATCGCCGCAACAATCGTCTCGTTGTCGCTTCGATCGCTGCAACACGTGATGAGCGCCCATACGTGACATGCGGCGGCTGTCAGGGGAGTGCACGTTGTTTCAATTCAACCGTTAAAAAATCAAGGGTAAAAAAAATTCACCGACGACTACGATACTCCCTAATGCGAAATTTGAGCGCAGCTCTATACGTGTTCTCATTTCGCGATATATTGGCGGGCGCGGGCAATCTGTCTCGTGCGGCACGTAACAAACGGAGCGAAGTGTGGCGCGACTGCCTCGCTAATCGGCAGATCGCGAGAGGCAGCGTGCTGGCTGACGCGTGGGCGCGATTCACAGCCGCCGCCGCAGACAGACCTCCGCTCATGCAGTGCTTTAGTGAACAGACTACGCGTAGAGTGCCTCGATGTAGCACCCCCCCCCCCCCCCCCCCCGAGAACGGAGCGGAGGCGAGCGAGCGCATCGAGGCACCCTAACGACGCGCGCTACTCTGGCGCCATCTCGTAGCCATCGTCGCCATAGTCCGTCTTATGTGGCACTACGCTTTTCTTCTCACGCTTTCGCCATACCCTCCTCCTCCGCTTTCCGCCTCGTGGTTCCGCTTCACCCTCCTCCTCGCGCTCTCTTCGCTCTCGCTGTGCTCATTCGCTCGGGTACGAGGTACGACGCCGACGCTCGCGGCAGGAACGGGCGCCTAAAGCCCGGACCACACGTACGCTTGCGGACGCGCGAAAGCTCGCGTCTACGCGCCTTGCGGTTGCCGCGCCTAGCGAGGAATGGCAGTTTGCATCCACAAATACGCGCGACGGCGCGCGCTCACTGGCCTCACTTATTGACGCCTTGGCAGACGCCACTTCGTACTTCGTTGTTGACAGTGTTTAAAAATGCTTCGATATTTATAAACGTAATTGTTATATTTTTAGAACTGTTAGATCAGCACAAAAGTGAAGAAGAAGCACTTTCTTGTATGTTATAAATCTGCTTAACTGAGAGTTGAATGTACCGCACCGTAGCTCCGTAGCCAGGCAGCCCAAGCGCGCAATATAAGAGGGAGCTGATC